>NC_039360.1:212329466-212629466 GCF_003573695.1 Papaver somniferum | reverse complement strand
AATGGAGGTTTTTAGTCGTTCGGTTAACAGACATGTTACCGAACTTTGTTTATGGATTTACAGAATCATGTTCGGTTGGTTCGCAAACTTTAACGCAACATCATATCTAACCGAACTCCACATGTATGCAATTAGTGAAGTGTTCAGTTTGGCAAGATTTTTTGCGAACAAATCGAACATGGTGGGACAAGTTCGGTTAAATTGAAACTCTACATAGTAGGAAAATAGCACAGTTCGGTTACATTAGAATTTTTTTTTCTTTTTGTAATGTGAGTAGAGTTCGGTTAATAGATAGTTTCAGAATTTTTTGCGAACCAACCGAACAGAGTAGGAAAAGTTCGGTTAAATCATAACTCAACATAGTGGGAAAAATAACACAGTTCAGTTACATTGGTTTTTTTTCCCTTGTATTATGGGTAGAATTCGGTTACTAACTAGTTTTAGAAATTTTTGCGAACCAACCGGGCTCGCAGTTCGGTAACCTAACTTTGAATCCTATTGAACCGCATTGTTCTTCGTGTTCTTCCTTTCAGGAAATTCGGTTAAGAAACTAGGATTTTTGTGAAACGCGTCCTAACCGAACAAGGCACTGTAACTTCCATATGAACCTTATTTTGATGATATCTATTTAATTAAAAGTAATGTGGAAGAAGAACATGAGAAAAGAATAATTTTCAATCGAACGAGGAACGTGAAGGAAAGAGATAAGAAAATGAGAATATTTTTTTTCAAAACTAAAAAATTTCGATTCCCCTCCTATTTTTGTTTTTTATTTTGATTTTGATTTCTATAATAGATTTATTTTGATTAGATGTATATGATTAGATTTATATAGTTATTAGGTTAGTTTTAATTTAAATTAAAGTAAAAGGTAAATGTGTATTTACCTAACTTTAGGACATCCCTTATAAGTATGGGGAAGTTGGCCTAATAAGACTACGGTCCCCAAAAAAAACATGATCCCTAAAAAATCATTCTACAATTTGGCCGATCCAGCGATCAGGATCGCTTAAAATCTTTTTGTCTTATATGAAATGTCATCAGCCCGAGTAATTTGGTATCAGCCCATATAAATCGTTAAATTTCTCTAAAAATAATTGGAAAATCATTTCTTTCAGACTCACCACTTCTTAAATCCGTATGACCTTCTCTAGCTAAGAGATCTTTGTGTTGGCAAGATACTGATATTTTCTTGTGGTGAAATTATTCCTTCTGCTGATTGTGGTCTGCTTTTGGGTGGAAAAGAAGGTGTATTCTTTTTCTGTTCTATCTTTGCCTTTGTAACTCGTTTTGATCTTTCTATACATTTAGATTCTCTGCTACGTTCTCTTGCTTCAGTGTACTCATGTCTGTCTCCTTTTTCTTTTCTTCGAATCAGGCAACAAAATCTAATGTGGCATGGATTCGAGAGTGGTTATGCATGGAAATGTGGTGGAGGAACAACAACAACCCTTTCAATTGAATGCATAAATGACTTCCCCATTCAAAACAAATGTAAGTACTCATTGCCTATTTCAGTTGATCTAAATGATATCATGACCAAAATTTTGAATTGAGAGGTAATTAATATAGTACACTGTAAATTTTGAATCCGGATGGTTATACAGTTTTTAAGATTTAAGAGATTATTCCATTAGGGGTGAAGAATTTGAATCCGGATGGTTATTCTCAATTTTGTGCAGATTCATTATTAGCTCTTGAACATGGGTCTGACATTGCTTTGATTATTACAGATTCATCGTTATTGCATTGTACTCCTTGATTATGTAGATGCATTTCAAGTTGTCACAATAAGACAGTGGCACTCTTGCGCATTTGTGTTTCTCTCAAGGGGAAGGGGTTAATTTTGCTGGTGTTGGTCTGTTGAGGTCAGTTGGAAACTTGGAAACAAGCTTACTGGACATATATTTGTCACTTGCTCCCTTGGATTCTTTTCCTGAACTTTTAATGACAAAATGACACTTCCTTTTATTTCCCCTCTTGATTTTATCTTTCTTTTTAATTTTTTTTTTCAGTATTCAATTCACATCTTTCGGGGAAAAAAATATGCCATTTGCATATGACTTCTGCTGGGAGGCCATATTGCAGGCGTTGGGATCATTTTGCCTTGATTGTAAGTGCTTTCTGGTCTTAGCTTTCGTCATCCTAGGGGTGCCATTTAGTAATATTAACTGTTTATCCTCAAGTTTCATCGTCCTAGGGATGCCATTAAGTTCCACTCAGAAAAATGTTGGAACAAGTGCTACACATTCTCAGGTAGCTTGTACTAATTCTCAGTATTCAATAGTTTCACTTTTACCTAAAGAATTAGTATGTACTCCTTTGTTTTACCTTTTAGGAGGTTTGGGGAACTGTGAATCTGTTAATGCACGGTGTTTGTATTTACGATCGGATCTTCTTACACTTAGAGAGTTTTAAAAAGTATAAAATACTTAATATCGCAGTGACACCAAAACAATGGTCAGATGAATGCAAAACGAATGGTGATCTTTGGAGGTGATGAAATATTGAAAAGGCTAATTAGGATTGAAATGAGCCACATGTTCAAGCCCCTGCTTCAATGTTCTGTAGACTTGATTATATTCTTGAGCTCTAGTGCAATCACCTGCATAATCGTAAAGTAGTTTTCAACTGATTTTCATACTGAAATTATGCATTCTGGGTCACAAAGTTGAAACTGCAATGTTGAGTTTCCACATTCTAGCAGAACTTCTGGGCATCCTATTTCTTATACTGCTACAGAGAACTATTTGATAAACCGACTGTTTGCATTGTTTTCTCGCTTTATTGATTTTTGTTGGATCTCCCTCTAAATAGACTGTTACTCTCTGTGCATAACTTCACTTCATAATTTGTTTCTCATTCTCATTATTTTTAAATTATCAGGTCAACATAGAAATTTCTTTCAAGTGGTTTGTGTGTGCATTCCATGGAGGAACTCCTTCATAGACGGTGAGGCAGATGGTCGAAAGTGAAGCAGCAGATAGCTGTATCATGTTTCCAATAAGAGAAAGTTTGTTGATGCAAAAACATAGACACCAGGTACAGAAATAGAAGTAGAACCACATAATTAGCTAATTAAGATAGATATGATTCCATTTTATACTCTGTCGCCTGTCGAGATTTGTGCTATGTTTTTAATATCCTGCATGTAGTCTTGTCTTCGTGGTTTTAGTTGGTGTGGTGTTCTTAAAGGAAATGTATAAGTATTTTATGTATTTTCATTGGATTAGAAATCTAATTTATTCTTGGTACCTGTTAGTTGTGAGTTGTAATCAAAATTACTGAATTAACATGTTTTGTATGCTTTAGTGGATTTATATTTGTAAGAAAACATCATACAGCAAACCTACCTTGTACTTTGGAAGGCAAACTTGTGTTTTGATTAACAACAAACCTAAGCAACTCCTGGAGTAGCAGTGACCTTATGGTTCAATTTAGGGTGTTCACTTTTGAGGCCTTTGTGTTTTCAGTCGTTTGAAGCAGGGATACTCTTTCTGCTGCACATATGTAGGCTCATCGTTTGGTTTGCATTTGTGGAGAGATAGAGATAAAAATGTTTTAGCTAATGCCTAGGGTCAAATTGGTCAAGATTTATGTATTATTTCATAGTTTTCCTTCAAACTTGGTTTCGATTGTCGCCGATTGTAACTGGTGGTGCAAATCGTTTCTCCAGTAGTTGAACATGCCTATGCTTGATTGTCTTATAAATCTACATACGAACAGTCGCCTTATTTTGTTTCGCATGTAGACATGGATATGCTGCTCCATCGAAGTTGCACGATATTGAAAAGTAGGCATGAGGATGCTATCTTAGTTCTTTTTTTATTCTTGCCAAACTTTACATGTTCAAAAATTTCTATCTTTATTATTGGCTATGTGATGTTGTTACACCATTTTGGACTTGCAATTATGTATGGAACACTTAATTAAATTCTTGAATGCTGCAGAGATACCCCTTCATGGTCCTTTGGTTGCAAATGCTTTGTTGCTGACTCTCCCATGCTGAGCTTTGGCTCCAACATGTTAAGCTCGATGATATATCTCTTGGATATCACTTACTGGTGCAAGCAAAACCAGAGCATCTGCGAGGGAGATAAAGTAATACCGCGACTGATACCAATGCTCCAAATAATGCTGATGTAGAGTAGAAGGATGCAAAAGAGAAGTTGTTTTGTGCTGTTGTTCTATTGGGTCTACAGCTGTATTTCGAAGTTTTTTTTCATATTTACTTATGAAGAGAAGAGAGACAGTGGTTTGGGCATTGGGGAACATTTGATATTGTTGCATCATGAATTGCCAAATGGTCTGTTATGATTTTTGAGTTCTTAGAATGTGGATACTTTATAGAGGGGAAGTAACTGACTGAAATTCTTGTGATAAATGATGTCTGTTGAATGATATTCAGGAGGTGTTTTTTGCTACGAGGTACTACAAATTCAATTTTAGGCGATTTTATTTTGATCATATATATTGTTTGTAAGCTTTAAATGAGCATGTTCTTTAGTAAAGGAACTCAGACAACTTCACGAGATAAGTTTTCCCGTGGACAAATTTATTCACAGGAGACACAAATGCACTGCAGAATAGACATAAACCTTTACCGTGTGTTTGTAATCTTTAGGACTTGTAACATCTTTAAGGATGGAAGTACAAAAACCAGCCTGTAGTAAACCAAACACACATCGAAGTACAGAAACCAGCCTGTGTAAACCAAAAACACTTGCATCATAGCTAAATATGTTGGCAGAATTTGATTGGCTGCCACCCACCAAACATTTAAGAACACACCAGTATTTACCATGGTAAACTAACTTGGTAAGAGGAAATTTCTCCAACAACTAACTGGTTTTTGTGGTTACAAACGAGATCTCGCTCTAACCTCCTCTCAAGTGTAACCCCAATTCCTCCAACCATGCAATTTTGAAAACTACTTTAACAGCAGCTTTGACAACTACTACTATTTTCTAGAACCTTTTGCGCAAAAGGTGAACATCTAGTGGTATATAAAAAGTATGTCACCTTATTGCTCGCTCTCTGTGTAAATTTCTCTGCTTGCATCTCCTCTAGAATTCTTCAACTCTTTCGTCGAAAATGGCAGAAAAAACACCAAATCATGTAGTAGTAACGGCATTTCCATTCGGAACGCACGCGATACCATTATTCAATCTAGTACGTAGATTAGCAATTCAAGCACCAGCATTAACATTCTCATTCTTCTCCACGGTAAAAGCCAACCAATTAGTTTTCGGGAATAAATCTAAATCTTACAACAATTTACCGAACAATATTCCAACCAATATGAAGCCGTATGATGTTGATGATGGTATACCAAACGGTCTTACAGGAGATCCCAGGGCTGAAATGAATTTCTTTCTTAAATCCATGGCAGAAAATTTTGGAAACAGAATTGATCAAGTGTATGGTGATGATTCATCAGATGATATTAAGTGTTTCATAAGTGATTCTTTCTTGTATTTTACTGGCGATTTGGCTGAGCGAAAGGGAGTACCGTGGATTTCTTTCTGGACTGCTGGTCCCTGTTCTTTGTCAACTCATTATTACACTGATCTTATTCGTCAAACCATACCTCTTGGACCTGATGGTATTCAAGGACGTGAAGAAGAACTCATCGACTTCGTTCCAGGATTATCTCGTATAAGAACCAGAGACCTGCCAGAAGGTGTTCTTTTCGGAGGCTGGGAATCTGAGTTCTCGCGCATGTTGCATAACATGGGGATGATGTTGCCGCGTGCTGCTGCTGTTACCATTAATTCATTTGCGGAATTAGATTTGCCAATTCTCGAAGATTTCAATTCCAAGTTTCAAAAATGTCTCACAGTAGGTCCGTTCACTCTAACTTCTCAAAATCCATCTCATACTCATGATGACCCTCATGGCTGCGTTACCTGGTTAGACAAACAACAGCCAACATCCGTCGCTTATATTAGCTTCGGCACAGTGACTACACCACCACCGAATGAACTTGCTGCCCTGGCACAAGGATTGGAAGAAAGTGGTGTACCATTTTTATGGTCATTGAAAGATGATCTGGTAGGTCAATTGCCTAATGGGTTCTTTGAAAGGACTAGTGAGAGAGGATTAATTGTTCCATGGACTCCACAACAACGAGTACTGGAGCACGACGCTATCGGTGTCTTTGTGACACACTGTGGATGGAATTCAATAATGGAGAGCATTACGGGTGGCGTACCAATGATATGCCGTCCATTTTTTGGTGATCAGAGAATTAACTGTCGTATGGTATCTGATGTTTGGGGGATAGGGACTAGGATTAGAGGTGGAGTGTTTACAAAGGACGGAACGGTGGAGTGCTTAGATATGATCTTATCCGATGAGAAACTGAGAGAGAAAATTGGTGCCCTCAGAGGATTTGCCAAACATGCTGTTGGTCCGAAAGGGAGTTCTACCAGGGGTTTCAACACTCTGGCAGAGATAGTTTTAAAAGATTCGAAATAAAGTTTATGCAATTGTTACTATCTCTTATTATACAGCCTGAGAGCTAGCAAATGGTATCCGCACAATTTACAGAACTGGCTAATGAAATTTTATATCCTTTTCAAATCTTTTCAGTTATGTCAATGTAATCACAATGGAGCATGTAATCTAAAAGCATCAATCAATGTGTTCTGAACAGTTACAGTTTTTTTTTTTTTTTTGAAGTAAAAAGTAGAGATTGATATCGAAAAGAAGGCTATTATCCGGGCGTCACATTTCATTTGAGGGACGTTACCTAATAGGACAAAAACGGGTCATTCATAAGTAATATCAAAAACCCCTTATCTAAAATAATTTTGTAATGACTAAACAACCCTTATTTAGTTAATTTTAATTTAATTTAATTAGATAAAAATTAAATAAGGAATTTTGTTGTATACTTGGTGAATTTTGGGACAAAGTTTTTGTGGGAAGAAAAATTGGTCGTAAAATAAACTTCTACGGTTGGAAATAATCCAAATCTGGACGTAAAATCACTTTTACGGTTGGAAATAATCCAAACCTGGACGTAAAATCACTTCTACGGTTGGAATTAAAAGAAAACTAGACATAAAATCAGATTCTACGGTTGGAATTAAAAAGAACCTGGACGTAAAATGAGCTTTTATGGTTGGAACTTATTCAAACCTGGACATAAAACTACATGCAAATAAAATTCTACGGTTGGAATTAATCCAAACCTGGATGGAAAATCACTTATACGGTTGGAAATAATTCAAACTTGGACGTAAATTCACTTCCACGGTTGGAATTAAAAGAAAATGGGACGTAAAATCGGATTCTACGGTTGGAATTAAAAGAAACCTGGACGTAAAATGAGTTTCTACGGTTGGAGCTAATCCAAACCTGGACGTAAAACTACATGCGAATAAAATTATACGGGATGTAAAATCACTTATACGGTTTTTAAGTTTTTATTTTAGTTAAAGGGTAATCTAGACATTTTGTATATGTGTTAGGATATTCCATAACTATTTTTTGGACATTAAGAATCCAAGTGAAGCCCCTCTATTGGAGTGTGACGCCCCAATAATAGCCTTCATTGCAAAGGCAAAAAGAAATTAGAAGAGAAGACGCCTAGGTGTACAAGAAAAAAAGTAACAGCAAATCATAGCACCCTTGTACTTTGTTTTTTTAGTGGGAGTTCGCTTCCCTTTGAGAATCATATCACATAGTATTGAAGAAGATGATAATCAGATGTAAAAGATGAAGGAGAAGAATACTTGTTATTACAGAGTTAATGTGTATTGAAAACAAGATAAGAAAAATACAAAGGCAATCAGACATATTTAATATTAAGATTATTGACTGCTATAGTCAAAGTCTGACAATTCTAATATTCCGAAAAATACCCCTCAAACTGACAATGGGAGCCACTTATCAGTTTGAAGAACAAAGAACAATTTTTACAAAAAAGTTACATGTTTGTCAGATAAAGCAACAGTAGTACTTGGAAGATAAGTGCTAGACACAGCCAGCTGACACTTTGCAGTTGAAATATCTGTAGCAATAGCAGTAGGAGATAAAGTAGAAGCAGTAGCAGTATGTGTTCAAGTAGATGCTGAAGAAGCAGGCTGAGACAGACCATTAGAAGTATTTGCTGAAGTAAAAGCATCACCATGAGTAGCACCATCCAGAGAAGAACACAGTAATTAATGAAGAAGTAAAGTGAACACAGGAGCATATAAACTCTTTAATTTGTAAATAAATCTGCCAATTGCTTCTCAGATGCTATATGCTGAACTTTAAGAAAACCACTTTCTATTAACTCCCTAACTGCATGATAATGAATTTTTATATGTTTTGTCCTGTAATGAGAAACATGATTAGCAGACAGATATATGGCACTTGTATTATCACAATACAAAGAGATAGGCAATGATAGTGAAATATGCAGCTCACTAAAGAGAGATGATAACCATTCTAACTTGACGTAGCAAGAGACAAACATTTATATTCTGCTTCAGCTGTAGACCTTGAAATAGTCGGATGCTTCTTACTAAACCAAGATACTAAAGAGTTACCCAAAAAAATAGCATATCAACCTGTAGACCTTGCAGTTTCTGGGAAAATACCCCAATTAGAATCAGTGTAAGCAGTAAACTGAGTAATATCTCCTTTTCTGAGAGCAATACCATATCCAATAGTTCCCTTTAAGTATATTAAAATCTTTTTGACTAACAACATATGCACATCTGTAGGATCATGCATAAACTGATTGACATAATTAACCCCAAAACAGATATCTGGCCTTGTAAGACACAAGTATTGTAACATCCCAACAATAGTCCTATATTCAGTTACATCTGACAATACCTTCATGAATTGAAATTCTTGGCCCTTTTGCTACTGGAGTACTACAAGGATGACATTCTATCATCTTAGCCTTCTCTAACAACTCAATAGTATATTTCTTTTGAGTAAGCATAATATTTGATGTTCTCACAGCTTCTATGCCTAAGAAGTAATTAAATCCCCTAATTGCTTCATTGCAAAACTGAACTCAAGTACTGAACCAAATGATCAAGCAAAATATTTGAAGTACCAGTTAAGATGATATCATCAACACACAACAAAAGAATCATCATATATGAACCAACATGATAGACAAACATAGAGAACTCTGAAACTGTTCTGAGAAAACCATAAGAAATTAAAGCTGAGCTAAACTTCTGAAACCAATCCCTTGGAGCTTGTTCCAAACGATACAAGATTTTCTTTAAATGACAAACCTTGTGAGGAAATTCTTCACTGACAAATCTTGGTGGCTGCTTCATGTACACATTTTCGGTTAAATCACCATGCAACAATGCATTTGATACATCCAATTGTCTTACTGGACAATCCTTAGTGACAACAATGCATAACACAACCCTAACACTAGTTGATTTAACTACATGACTAATAGTCTCACGATAGTCTATGCCATCTTGTTGGTTGTAACTCCGAGCAACTAACCTTGACTTCAATTTATCAACTGTACCATCTGAGTTCAATTTTACTCTGTACACCCACTTACAGCCTAATATATTCATATGAGGCCCTGGGTCAATTAAATCCCATGTACCATTCCTCTATAATGCATCATTCTCATATGTCATAGAAACTTTCCAATCTGGATTTTGCATAGCAAGTTTAAAACTTTTTGGCACAGAAGGAGTATTTAGTAAAGATGTAAAAGCAGCAGATAAAGGATGCTTAACAGAGTGATGTAAAACATGATCAGGAAAAGATTTTGCTTTTGAAATACCAGTTTTAGACCTTGTAACAATAGTGGAAGAAGGAACAGTTGTAGATGAAGCAGGAAGCTCGGATACAATAGAGGAATCAGGTATTTCAGAAATAATAGAAGAAAAAGATGCAGGATGAAAATAAAACTCACTTTTAGAGAAAATAACATGTCTAGAAATGTAAGTTCTTTTAGAAAGAGGATCATAGCACTTATACCCCTTATGTAAAGTACTATATACAATAAAAACACATTTTACTGACTTTGGAGACAATTTGTCAGCTCTAGAATGTCCTAAAAAAGGATAACAAAGACAACCAAAGACCCTCAAAGAAGAATAATCTGGAGAAGCATTATATAAGACTTGATAAGGAGATTGATTATTAAGAACAGGAGTAGGAGTTCTATTTATAAGATAAGTGGTAGCTAAAAAAGCATCATACCAAAATTATTTTGGACAAAAAGCATTAAAAAACAGAATATTACCCATTTCAGTGATATGCATGTGTTTTCTTTCAGCAATACCATTTTTCTATGGAGTTTTAGGACAAAAACTTCTAATCTGAATCCCAGAAGACTCCAAAAAAGCTTTAAAAAGACCTTTAACAAGTTCACTAGCATCAGTTTGAAAAGCTACAATTTTTATTTTTAAAAGATTCTCAGTTAAGTTTTTAAAATGCTGAAAACACTGTAATGCATCAGTTTTAAGTTGCATTGGATAAATCCAATGAAACCTACTAAAATCATCAATAAAGAGTATATAGTATCTATGTCCTGCACGGGAGCAGGACCCCACTCATCATAATGAACTAATGCAAGTGGAGAAGAAACATGAGAAGTAGATAACTGAAAAGGTAGCCTTTTACTTTTTGCTAGTTGACAAGGATGACATAATGAAGAATAATTTGATGATTTAAGAATAATATTCTTATTAGTATGAAGCCGTTGAACAGTTTTTAAAGATGGATGACCTAATATACAATGCCAAATATCAGGAGAAGCCACAAGAGAAGAGAATGCAAACTGCATCATAGTAGAGGTAATGGGATATAAATTGTTAACCATTTTTCCTTTATCTAACAAACTATGATCCTTTAAACTCCTTATCTCATACCCAAGAGGATGAAAAGTAATATAACAGGCATTATCCTTTGTAAACTTAGCTACTGATAAAAGATTATGTCTAATGTCTGGCACATGCAACACATCATCTAATTTAAAGCTAGTTTTTGAAGTATGAAGGACAGAATTACCAGTAAAAGAAATAGTAAGTTGCTTACCATTACCAATCATAAAATTGTCCTTTCCTTTGTACGTAGAAGTATTTTGAAGTAATGCCTTGTCACTAGTCATATGTTGAGAATCTCCACTGTCAGTAATCTAAATGGTGTTTGAGGAAGATGGATCATCATTAATACCAGCATTTGCAACATTCGTACTTGTAAAAGCTTGTTGAGTAGAACCAGAATTAGTATTTGCTCCATTTGAAAAACTTGTTCCATTATCAGAATTTGCAAAATTTGCTTGAGAAGTATTGTTTGAAGAACCAGTAGAAGGTGGATGATATCTAAAGAAACACCTAGTAGCCACATGACCTTTTTTCTTGCATATTTGACAATACATTTTTGAATACTTTATATAAGGTCTTCCAGTAGAATTTGAGTGAGAACCAGTAGAACTTTGAGAACTAGAGCCAGACTGATATTGACCATTTATAAAATTTCCAACATTCCCATTTCTTTCAGTATTTCTTATATTATTGTTATGTCCATTTGAATTACCCCTTGCATACAAAGCAGTAGTATTCTGTTCATCATAGACATTAGAGTGTTGATGTTGTCTTTCAGCCAAAAATTTCTCATGAGATAGAAATTTGGCCTTTAACTCACCAGAAGTATAAGGAGTTTCCCTATTATGAGAAGAAATGATAAAAATATCATAATCACTACTTAGCCCATTCATAACAAACACCATTAAATCAGCATCACTCACTTTCTCACCAATGTCTGCTAAAGAATCAACTATAGTTTTGATTTTCTGAAGATATACAACAATAGATTGATTACCCTTTCTAATTCCATGTAACTGAGTTCTTAGCATATTCTTCCTAGCCATAAATTGTGTTCTAAAACTGCTTTCAAGAAATTCCCAAATCTCTCTTGATATAGATAAACCAAGAACATCACCACTAATAGTTGCAGTAAAGGTTGCTTTCAAATAGGTTGAAACAAATCTATCTAATTTCCTCCAGGAAATCCATTCTGGGTTTACAATTTCAACCCCATCAAATGGTGGTTCAACCAAATTACCATTAACATAACCAAATAGGTCAGTAGAGATCAAAACACCCTCAAATTAATCACGCCATAACAGGTAATTTGATCCATCTATTTCATTGAAACAAAATTTGTGATATTTGTAAGAGGTAGAGAACAAGAAGTACCAGATCCAGCAGAAGTCGACATTTCTGCAGTTTCTTGAGTTACAATTTGATGAACTGTGTTGTTGTTGTTATTGTTACGATTTTCGTTGTGATTTCTATTTCGATTTCTTTGACAAGAACCCTTTCTTGTTGTTACCATAAAATTGCAGAAGATGAACCCTAAAAACTGAGGTGAGAAAATTATTGAATCTTTATTTCCCAAGAAGCTGAAAATTATTTTAAAAATTGTTAAGATTTGTTGATTGAAGAATGTAGGATCGTTACTATATCTGATACTATGAGAATTCATATGTTCTCATAGTATTGAAGAAGATGATAATCAAATGTAAAAGATGAAGGAGAAGAATACTTGTTATTACAAAGTTAATGTGTATTGAAAACAAGATAAGAATACAAAGGCAATCAAACATATTTAATGTGTCTGAAATATAAAGAATATTGACTGCTATACTCAAAGTCAAATTCTAATACCTAATACCTAATACCCATGAATTTGACAATTCTAATATTCTTAATACCCTTTTCTAAGCTTATCATTACAAGAAACCCTAGGCCAAAATTGAAAATATGAGGGTACCCAAATACACCACAATCTTTTTGTTTCAACCTACAAGTCTTCTTACCAAGTGTGATCGTCCATGGACAAAGTCGACAGAATACAACAACAATACGAATACCAAAGTGTTATACTTGATAATACGTTCGGACTTTACCAAACTCTATAGGATCACTATCAAGTATATCAGAGTTAACATAAAGTGCAAATTAAAAAAAAATTATATAAACAAATATAATTGCGGAAAACAAAAGTAAATCACACAGCAAGATTTTGTTAACGAGGAAAACTGCAAGTGCAGAAAAACCTCGGGACGTAGTCCATAATGAAATACTCTCAGAATTAAGCCACTATACAAAATCTACACCAACTTCGTATAGTTGGGACCAAGCAACTACCCCTAGTTCACTTAGTTTCCTCAGTATCCCTGCGCTTCCGACTTCGAAGGTCACGCACTGGTACAATTCCTTTGGATCGTATTCCAAACAACAAAGGAACGATGAATCTGTTTGGTAACAACTCAATTGATTCTTTCCAAGATAAATATATCTCAAGTCATACGCAAAGGCTCTTCCGTTTAATCTAATAAACTCCTTTGCCTGGTTAGATCAATCTATCCAATAACTACCAAAGAAGTTAAGTTTAGATTCACAATCAATCAGTATAGATCTCAACGAGAAACTATAAAGCGATGTCGATCTCACGCAACTAATCAATTGAATATCCGATTCTAGTTGGATCCTAGCCGATCAAGGTTTCTGCACACACAAAGATATGAGAACTAATAAGAAATCTTATTCGTATTCAAATCTTCTTTGATCTTCAATAATAACCTCCAAAACACCACTTGAATATCTTGTGATCAATCACACACAAAACGAAGTATGTTATATAATGGATTATCACAAGATGTCTTCAGATCTAACAAGAGTTCTAAATATCCCGTTGATACTTCCATCTAGTTTGAGTGAATGTTATATCAAAAGAGAAGATTCCAAAGAATAAACAAACTAGGTGCAATCAAAGTTTCAACAACCGTTAGTCAGTCAAATCAATCGAAAGATAATAGCACTGCAATTATCTAGTTTCCCGCAAACGGTACTCGTAGAGTTTCTTGATCCCACAGAAGTCTTTAAACGAGCGGTCGTAAGATATTTCACCTAATTAGGATACTTTCCTCTCTGAATAGACGGCTCCACCAGAAACAACAAGAAATGAAGTTTGCCTGGATCTTAGGATAGTTTGCTAGAAATGCAAACTTAGGTATTTATAGACCAAGGATGTTTGGACATCAAGGAATTTCCAAAACCGAAAATATTCTCAAAATATGAAATGAGTAGCAAGATTCGGTTTTCCTAATTCCAATAAATGCTTGTCCAATATTTCCTAAATCTCTCAATAGAAAATCTTCAATTAGTAAATATACATTACTAATTTTTAAAGACTCGGTCATAAGAAGTTAGACTACCTATGCGCTGGTAAAACCACCTCGACCGGATCTACCGACCTTGAAAGAACTCCACCTTCTTTCCATAAAGAAGGGGAGATCTTCTACTTACTGCTCATGGAAGGATCCGACTTATAGTCAAGTCGCCTTCCTTTCTTTTTTAGGGGGTCTCTTTCTGCGAGTTGCAACACTTTGATATTATTTAGATTTTAGTAAGAGTACCCAATTGAATTGGTTGATTATTCTCTAGATATATGCATTTAATTGCTGGTAATTAAAGTATATAAAACCAAAAACCTTAATTAAAATATTCTCAATTTATTTCCGCACAGGATCTCCTTGAGTACTAAGGAATATCTTTGAACAATAAATGATAAGAGTTAATGTACGTGTTCAAATTATGTTGACATGTTTTCAATGTAAATCCTTATTCATATTTACATGGATTTACATTCTTGGAATCGGTTATACTACACTTCTAAACAAGTTTAGAATTGGTTGACCTGTATTCCAAGATAACTATGTGATTGATCAAATACCAAATAACATACATGGGTTCAATCAGTTCTACCAATCACTAGGATAGGTTATTCCTTAATATGGAAATACTTGTGATCGGTCATACAAGTTACCAGGACCGGTTACATCAATTACCGGGATCGGTACCATATTCCCATGGTATTGCTTGTGATCAGTCACACCAGTTACCAGGACCGGTTACCAATTACAAGGATCGATTATACAACACTTTGTGATCGGTTACACCAGTTACTAGGATCGGTTACACAAATTGCTAGGATCGGTCACACCAATTACAAATATCGATCATAACATCTCATGGTGATTACTTAGGATCGGTTACACAAATTAATAAAAACCATTCATACCAAATCATAAGTCAGGCATTGTGATTAGTTATACCAAGATGCATAACCAAGTTTAATATCGGTTCTACCCTCTCATACATATTGGTCATCCAAAGATTTTCAATGGACAGACCAATAAGACTAATTAAAAAAGCGGGGGTACAACAACCACACCCAATATTTCGCTTAGCAATCTGTATGGACAACCTCCAATATACTTTCTAGAGAATCATCTAGACAGTCAGACTCAATCTGGATAAAAGTATATCAAAGAGTTTATATCTCAATCTCTCGATTTGATATATACTCAAGAAAATATAAATCTGCGAGTCTTTATCAAATACTAGAGAGATAACTTGGATGGTACCAAAGACCAATATCCAAGTGTCAATCAATTTAAATCAACAACCCTAAGGTCGGATATTCTAATTGATTGATCCTAACGCACAACCTATGATATTTCAATTATAAAGATAAACAATATAATGCGGAATGGAAATAACACAGATGCCAGAATTTTGTTAACGAGGAAACCGCAAATGCAGAAAACCCCGGGACCTAGTCCAGATTGAACACACATTGTATTAAGACGCTACAGACACTAGCCTATTACAAACTAACTTCGGTCTGGACTGTAGTTGAACCCCAATCAATATTACACTGATCCAAGGTACAGTTATTCTCCTACGTCTCTGATCCCATCAGGATGCTACGCACTTGATCCCCTTAGCTGATCTCACCCACAACTAAGAGTTGCTACAACCCAAAGTCGAATACTTTAATAAACAAATCTGTATCATATAGAAAAGTCTATGATGATAGATAAATCCGTCTCCCACAGATGTACCTACAAGTTTTGTTCCGTCTTTTGATAAATCAAGGTGAACATGAACCAATTGGTAACCCGGACTCATATTCTCGAAGAACAGCCTAGTATTATCAATCACCTCACAATAATCTTAATCGACGTGATGAAAGAAGATATTGTGGAATCACAAACGATGATACGAAGATGTTTGTGACTACTTTTATATCTTGCCTATCGTAGATATCAATCTCAAGCCAATCTTTGCGATTGTACTCGTACGATAGAATATCCAAGATCAGATCACACAACTACAAGAAAGTAGTATCGGTCTGGCTTCACAATCCCAATGAAGTATTTAAGTCGTTAACCCGGTTTAGAATAAGAAACCAAAGGTTAAAGGAGAATCGACTCTAGCTTACACAATTAGTATCACACGTAAGGTGTGGCGATTAGGTATCCCATTTGCTAGAGTTCTCCCTTATATAGTATTTCAAATCAGGGTTTGCAATCAATGTTAGCTTTGTAACAAAGCATTTAATATTCATCATTAGATGAAAACCTGATTAGATTCAATCTAATATCTTTCAACCGTTAGATCGAAAACCTAGCTTGTTACACACAAATGAAATGCACGTTTCTAGGTTTGTGTAACCGTACCCAAACACGTACATTTGTTAGTTCAACAATAGTTAACCAAATGATTAGCCATATGAGCATTTTCATATCAACCATATTCTTCTTCACTGTATCTAGTTCAAGTGACTCAAATGAACTAGTTAGAGAGTTGTTCAATTGCAAGGAAATCTTATGTAACTACACAAGACACAATCGAAGCAAAAACGATTTGATTCAGTCGAATCGGTTCATGAAATTTATAGCCATGGTTTGCAATTACCATTCCTTAGTTTATGTAAACATGAGTTCACAAACAGTCGTCTTTAGATATAACCTAACTCAAGTTCGCGGACATAAGTTCCCGGAAGCAGTTCTCAAACTCCAGCAGATTTTCTCGGGTCGAGAACTTCCACCAGTTCACGGACTGGGTTCGCAGACTGAGTTCGCGGACTTAGTTCATGACTCTTGTTCTGGTTCTCTTGATCAACAAAGTTCACAAACTTCGGTTCAAGGAATAAGGACTTATACATATATGTGTTTCCACAACAATTCTTATATCCATCATTGGTTATATAATCTAAACTCTCATTTCAATCATTGAAACATTATCAGAGGACGTTATATAGTTGTTATTCACAAACCATTTTTCGTCAGAGAAATTTTCAAAGTGATTGAAACATAACATGACTTTCGTCACTAGGTAAAGATGAACTTGGCCAAAGCGAAAGCTTACCAACACATATTTCGATAAATAAATAGGCGAGTTAAACTCGGCTCGAAATACCAAATGTGTATAATCAAATTCTAAATAGCAAAACGACTTTTGTCTCAAGATAAGAGATAGAGTAGATAGACTTTTGAGTGATAGATAAGTTCAAGTCTCCACATACCTTTTTGTCGATGAAGTTCCACTAGTTCCTTGAGTAGTTCTTCGTCTTGTATGATGATCCGCCATGGATTTCTTGAGCTCAACTACACTTTCTATCCTAGTACGAGACTTAGATATAGTAGACTATAAGTCAAGACTTATAGTTTTGATCACTAACATTGACAAACATGCTTGAGATAGCAACGCATGTGAGTTCGACCGAGCAATGCTCTAGCACTAATGATTTCCCTTTCTATTCAAGAAACAAGTTCATGAATGTACTTCCTTTAAACGAATGTAAAATATTGTTCCCTGTGATGAAATCTTCACCATAACCCATTCACATAATCATAACAGTATATCCAAGATTATGTCGACGTCATATCTACGAAGTTCAAAAGATAAGTGTTATACTTCGTAGTCTAATTCCCTAATACTATGATCATACAATTATGATCACATAACCAGAGTATTATGAAATATGTACAGTATATACAGCTTCACAGTTATGTTTTCAATATAGCACGACTTGAAAGATACGTTAGGAATGAAACAGTTCAAGTCAATACTACTAACCTCAAGTGGAAGGATGATGTCTTTGTTGTAGTTCGTTACTTCTTCACATTCTTCGGGTCTTTGGAGTAATACTTGTATGTCTCAACATTCCTAGACTTTCTGAAAAAGCGGGGGTCTAACAACCACACCCAATATTTCGTTCGACAATCTGAATAGACAAACTCCAATATACTTTCAAGATAATCAGCTAGAAAGTTAGACTCAATCTATAGAAAAGTATATCAAAGAGTTATATATCAATTTCTCAATTCAATCTGCAATCAAAAAAATAGAAGTTTGTGAGCCCGATTGAATAAGAGAAATTAACTTGGACCGTATCACAAACCAATATCCAATTCTCAATCAATTCAATCAACAACCCAAAGGTCGGATTCAAGAACTGATTGAACTTACACACAACCTGTGATATTTTTATTATATAACAAAATATAATGCGAAAAAGAAATAACACAGAAACCAAAAATTTTGTTAACGAGGAAACCCCAAATGCAGAAAAACCCCGGGACCTAGTCCAGCTTTGAACACCACACTGTATTAAGCCGCTACAGACACTATCCTACTACCAAGGAACTTCAGACTGGAATGTAGTTGATCCCTAATACTGATCAAGGTACAGTTCACTCCTTACTTCTCTCAACCCCAGCAGGATTCTACGCACTTGATTCCCTTAGATGATCTCACCCACAACCAAGAGTTGCTACGACCCGAAGTCGAAGACTTGATAAACAAATCTGTCTCACACTGAAAAGTCTATTGGAATAGATAAATCTGTCTCCCACAGAAATACCTATGAGTTTTGTTCCTTCTTTTGATAAATCAAGGTGCACAGGAACCAATTGATAAACCAGACTTATATTCCCGAAAACCAGCATAGTATTATCAATCACCTCACAATAATCTTAATCATATGGAAGCAAAACAAGATATTGTGGAATCAAAAATGATGAGACGAAGATGTTTGTGACTTCTTTTAATCTTACCTATCGGAGATAAATCTCAAGCAAAGATAATACTCAATCACGATAGTATAAGTAAGATCAGAACACGCCACTACAGAGAAAATAGTTGGGTCTAGCTTCACAATCCCAATGAAGTCTTTAAGTCGTTAACCTACAGGGTTTCGTGAAAAACGTAAGGTTAAAGGAGAATCGACTCTATCCGCAACTAATATCACACAGAAGGTGTGGGGATTAGATTTCCCAGTTGCTAGAGTTCTCCCTTATATAGTTTTCAAATCGGAGTTTGCAATCTAAGTTACCTTGGTAACAAAGCATTCAATATTCACCGTTAGGTGAAAACCTTATTAGATTAAATCTAATATATTTCAACTGTTAGATCGAACTTAGCTTGTTATAAACAAACAAAATGTACCTTCATTTAGGTTTGAGTAACCGTACCTAAACCTGTACACTAGGCTGACTCAACAGTAGTTAACCGTAGTTAGCTATATCAACACTCTCATATCAACCTTATTCATCTTAACCACAACTAGTTCAAATGACTCAAATGAAACTAGTTATAGAGTTGTTCAATTGCTATATTTTCATAGAAGTATATAAGAATACAATTGAAGTAAAATCGGTTTGATTCACTCGAATCAAATCATGAACATTATAGCCACGGTTTGCAGAGAGCACATTCCTAATTATATAAATATATTAGTTCATGAACAAACCGATTTTAGAACTTTAACCACTCAAGTATGCAAACGGGTACGCATACTTAAAGTAGCCGGACAGAGTTTGGGTTCGCCAGTATGCAAACGGGTACATACTTACAAACACATCAGAAATTCCCGGACCCAAACCCTTCGCCAGTACGCGTACGGGTATGTGTACTTAGGCTCCCGGAATTTCATAACTAACAGGTACCCATACGGGTATGCATACTATATTTTCGGCCATGGATCACATATATGCAAGCACACATACTATGTTCATAATCCAGTGATGGTTAAGTGTTTTAAACTCTATTTCAATCATTGAAACATTCTTAGAGGATGACAATAGCTGTTTTCACGAATTATTAAAATCAAAGCAATTTTCAAGTTATTGAAATAATCATAACGAAACATTCCAAGTCTACACCAAATGATTGTATCACACAAACCATGTATGATGTTACTCGGCGACTTTCACATGATCATCTTTTGACTTTCGTCAAGAATATAAGATGAACTTGGTTGAAGCGAAAGCTTACCAACACATATTTCGAGAAATATGTAAACGAGTTAAACTCAATTCGAAATCTCAAATGTACATAATTGAATACTATATAGTAATACGACTTTTGACTCAATATAGGAGATAGAGTATAAATAGACTTTCCAATTGATAGATGAGTTTTAGTCTCCACATACCTTTTGTTGATTAAGTTCCACAAGCTCTCCTTAGTAGTTCTTGATCTTCAAATGATGAACACCGTGAAGTATAATGCTCAACTGGACAATCTATCATAGTTCGAGACATTACTATAAGTATACCAGAAATCAAGACTTATAGTTTTGATCACTAACATTGACAAACAAGCTTGAGATAGAAACGCTTGCGAGTTTGACCGAGCAGTGCTCTAACAATCTCCCCCTTTGTAATTTTTAGTGACAAAACTACCAATACATATGGATTATAAAATAAATAAACTTTGTAGGTTCTCATCCAAAAGATTGATCTCCTTGGTTCTTCAACATTACTCGAAATCTTCATCACTTCCAAGTACTCCAATGATTCTAAACGTGTTCAACTCAGCATCATAGTTTTTGAAGATCCGTAGCTATAACCATGAGAAAACAGTTGCTCTCAATCATTGTTGTACAGTGTCATAGTATTATTACAGATCATCAAAGTCCAATTGTATCACAACTTTGACAACAATACTATGGTGGTATGTATCACTCCCCCTTTGTCAATACTTCATCTCACAATGAAAAACACTCGTTACATAATGATCCGTAAACTATATTTATTTGTAGTGTGAACTACACATTAATTCTCCTCCTTTTTGTCAATATAAATTGGCAAAGGTACGAAAACTAGTGGTATACTCATGAAAAATTTCATAGAGATACTTCATGACCAAAAGAGAACAACATATCAACTTGTTTCGATGATTTCACATAGTCAAAACTTAGTGTATTCATCAAGGAGTTTATAAATATACAAGAAAACTCGTAAAATATTCCACAACCGCACTCCCCACGAATATTTTGCAATTAAGTACAAGTTCAATTAAGAACTCTACCCCATAAAATGATATTCCCGGAAGAACAAAAAGAGCGACCTTACTTTTACAAGAAAATAAGGATTTCTTTGGACATTAAAAAATCACATGAAACATGAATTTGTATCCAAAAATCTCAATTGAATTAACCACAAGGAAAATGATCAACTTAATTGGCCATGCTCAACATAAGAGAACTTACGGAGCAACACAGTACATATACAAAGATGTGGATCAGGGAAAGACCAATACTGCCGAATAACCAAAGATTCATTATATTTTTCATCACTATTTGCACAATGACATATAATAGACTTAATCTTTGTAAACAAAAGTTCATCCTATCTTCCATCAATATTTGCACAATGACATATAATAAACTTAATCTTTGTAAACAAAAGTTCATCCTATCTTCCATAAATATTTGCATAATGATATAATAGGCTTAACTTTTGTAGTCAAAAGTTCATTCTATCTTTTATCAATTTTCATACCGACATATAATAGAGTTAACTTTTGAGCAAATATGGGACAGTCAAGATTCACGGACATAAACAACATATCCCATATTAATTTGGAATATATATATATAACCATAAAGATTAATACTGCAAAAATCATCTTCCAAATAACTTAGAATTAAATAAATAAATCTAAAAAATTGCAAGATGAAAATTGTTGGCAATAGCTATGTGTACTCACAATGATTACTATTCCAAACCCTAGTTACCCTTCTTAAAAACACAAGAAAAAATTCTCGTAAGAAGTTTTCTAGGCATTGAGACCTTTGAAAAATTCTTTATCGTCCCTGAACTGTTTGTCGTCAACATCCATGGGAATATAAGGTTCATGAAGAAAGGAGTCAGTTCCATCAAACCTTCTAGACTGATGCCGAACCAGGGCCTTATGAATTTCGAGAGTTCTCAGAACAATAACCTTTATTTGCTGAATCTCCTTTCTTGTTTCCTTCAACTCCTCAAGAACACCAGAAAACTTCTGAGAGTTTGAAGGAACAACTCTTGGCTTCCTCACATTCTTTTTTTTTCTTTTCCGAGTTGGAGGTACAAGAGATTTATCTTTCTCCTTCATGATTGATGGCTTAACAATCATACTAACATATTTTCCATGAGAAGACATCATGCTTGGAGTATCCATATACGTACGAGATTGTGAGAGGAAATCACAAGATAATACCAACAAGCAGTCTTATGATAAAAAGAGTTACAAGAGAAGGAAAAGGAATGTGGGGTTATGGAACCTTTAAACACACAAGTTCGCACAGGCACAACTCAAAACCCTAAGGAGGGTATAATTGTTGAGAACAACCCTCTTTATTGATTAAACAGTGAAGTCCCTTCCAATATCAATTAGATATGAAAAGATAGAAGAATTCCAAACTTGCAAAACACAGAAAAACCAAAAGGAGAAAAACAAAACAAACTAAAACATTTCTCTTTTCCTAAATCCTGAGGTGTGCACAATCTTGTCTCTTTTGATCAGGCACATGAGACAAGATGCACCAAACAACACAATCAAGTTATGTTGGGGTGAACAATAATCTGTCAACCATAACCTTTTTGAAAGGAATTCGTAGAACCCTGTTTCTCAGACACTTTAGACCGTACCCTTCTCTCTAGTGGTCTAGTCTTTTTTTTGGAAACTAACTTTGTCGAAGATGAGATGAGTTTACATACCTCATGTGGTTTTTGAACAAGTATGAGCTTGTTTGCTAATCGATTTGCTATTCGTTGAAGTTTGTTGAAGTATCTTATTTTGTGTTTGTACTTGAAACACTTTGAGAGTTCATGACCTTTGAGAGAACAATAAGAACATGTCAACATGGAAGATGGTTCAGACGCCATAGATGTGTAAGCTGCTAGACACATAGTGGAACCTGAAAAATCAGACAGAGAGTTTCCAACAGAAACAGATAAATCAATTTTTTCTTCCAGAACGGTGGAGGTTTCTTCTGAAAGAATATCAAGATCGATGTATGTATTGCTACAATCATCAAAATCAATATTTTCACAAAGAAGTGCAACATTTGACTTTTCGTCCTCATTAGAATCATAGTGATCAGACATTTCATCAACAGTTGCAGCAAAACCTTTGTTCCCACTGTATTTTATGTGATTCGGACACTCATTTTCAAAATGACCAAATCCTTTACACTTAAAGCATCGTGGCATATCCTCGTCATCAGTATCATCGGTATCCCTGTTTTTAGGAGGAACACGATTATGAGCTTTAACTAATGACCTAGGTTTATATCTGGTGAAGCGTTTACTTCTCTTCAAAAGAAGATCTCTAAACTGTCTTGTGATCAAAAAGACCGACTTGTCAAGATACTCATCTGATGAATCAGCCTCAGAAAGATCATCTTCAGAGACGCAAACACTTTTACTTTTGTCAAGTAATTTAGTGTTCTTTTGTGCTTTGAAGGCAACATCATTTCCGGATTTGAATGTATGCTCATGATCAAAGATCTTTAACTTCCCAACCAGAGTATTTCTGAAAAATGAGTTGCAAGGTTATTTCCCTCAACGATGGCATGCTTCTTAGAATCGTATCTAGATGGCAGCAATCTGAGAATTTTCGTCACAATGTCCTTTTCAGGAATACTCATACCCAACGCAAAAGATGCATTAAAAATTTCATACACTTTGTGATTAAACTCATCAAATGAATCTTCATCTACCATACGAAGGTTTTCCCAATCAGAATTTAGGTTTTGAAGCCTAGCTTCCTTTTCACATGTATTCCCTTCAAATACGGCTTCGAAGATATCCCAAGCATCTTTAGACTTTGTGCAAGTAGTCACATGATGATGGAGCTCTGGGGTAATGATAAGTGCATAATTCATATGATTTTAGTGTCCATTCCATACTTGTTTTAGCTATTATTCTTGTATATTTTCGTATTATTACTCTTGTTCTCTTATCTATATTAGGTGAATCATCCAAAAAGGAACTACAAAGTGCTGAAAAGATTTTTGAAGAGAATATTCCAAGTATCCAAGTGCTTAAGTGCAAGATAAGTGGAAGAAGTGCGACGAAAAGGAGAAAAACACACATAATCAAGAGAAGGGCCAAAGACCAATCTTAACTCATTCAAATTAAGGATTTCTCATCATCATCTTGAAAAGAATTGAAAGATAAAAATAATGTAGAAAGAATGAGGTCATTCCGAGTTCAGATGAAGAAGTTTTGGCCAAAACAAGCTTTTATTAAATACCAAGACAGTGAAGTCCGCGAACTAGGTTCGCATACCGGGTTCGCAGACTTAATTCCGAAATTTTCTGCTGGAATTTGAAGTTTGCGGATTGGGTTTGCACACTTAGCAAATAAGAAACGTGTATAAACTCCTTGGAAGGCCTAAGGGCACGTTTGGGAACGTTATTTCGTTATTTTGGGTCGGGTTCTTGAACCGAATTAAATACGTGAAGCCAAGTAATGTAAACCTATAAAAAAGTGTTAGGTTATGTAAAATGATATCACATCATTAGGTCACGAACTTGTAAGCTTTGAGAGAAGAAACATCACACGGAGCGATTCTAAATCGTAACGTTATCTCTTTACTTTTCTCATATGTATACTATGGATGCTTCCACATCCATGAGTATCTAAACACCTATTGATTGAGAATGAATTCTAAGTTGTAAACTTTATTTGATTTAATATATGAATCTATTTTTATTTCTTCATATGATTATCGTTTGTGTTTACTATTAAAATACTTATCATTGATTGATAGATTGTTTAGGTGGCCAACTAAATATATTTGTTAGTCTAATCAATTGATAGTAATAGTTAGGATATCTGTAATTGTTGAATAATTCCTTACACAAGTAGGGAATGCGAGACCTTGCAGAGGGATTATGTAAAGCAATCGTGTGTAAACACAACCCTAGTAAGTAGACCGAGCGTACTGAGTCAAACTACTAGGATCAAACCTAAATTCACAAAACCTAAAGCATTCGGTTGTGTTACACCTTGTAAGTGTACCTCAGGGCGGATCAGTTGAATAGAATATGGTAACTAAGCGTACCTGTTATCCAGTGATTTAAGGAATTTTGGGAATAACTAAGCGTACCTGTTATTCTACGGTTGGTGACAATCTATGATTAATGACGAATAGATGAATATATTAACTCATTGACAGTTTATTAACGAAGAAGTATTACTCAATCATATCTCTCTCTCTATTGATTACAATACAACTTTATTTGCTTTGATTATTTATTTTGTTCACAATCTAAAAAAAATCCCCCCTCCCCCTTGTGACACTTTGACAACTAAAACTCACTGCTCTTCGTGGGAACGATCCTTACTTCCATTATATTACCAGTTAATTGTGTGGAAATAAGATTATTAATTTGTTGCACTCACGACACCCATCAAATTTTGGCGCCGCTGCCGGGGAGCAGTCAGTAGCTTTAGTTGTTATTTCTTTAGTTTTATTATTGTTTTTAGAATTTATTTGTAGTTTTTAATTTCGTTTTCTAGATTTTGGTTTCAGGTGGTTAATCTCTGGCACCGAAAGATTGGTATTATTTGAGGTGCAGTATTCAAACCCGTAAATGAACGGTACTACAAGCACGTCATCACTTGCAACAAGAACCCTCTACAGAAGAGATGGTTAATACAGACGACGAGATAGATCCACCACCCCTTCCTCCTTCAAGGAGGACGCTCAAAGATCTAACATCTCCATCTTTTGATCAACAAAAGCTTTGCATCGACTTAGATAATTCTATTGAACACAAATCTCAGTTGATACATTGGTTGTTTAAAGGGCTACCTGGAGATGATCCGAATAAACACTTGCTATTATTTCAACATAGGTTGACAAGTTTGAAGCCAACTGGGACTGACAAAGACATAGCTTTACTTACATCTTTTCCTTTTTCTTTGACAGATTTCGCGGAAGAATGGTTTTACAGCCTTCCACAAGGAAGTGTTACATCGTGGAATGATATGCAAAAAGTGTTTTTAGAAAAGTACTTTCCCGCGTCCATAGCAACAACTATTCGTAAAGCAATAAGTGGAATTGAGAAAATTGTTGGTAAAACTCTTTACGACTATTGGGAACGGTACAAGAAGTTATTGTCTAGATGTCCACACCACCAAATCAGTGAGCAACTCATAGTGTAGTATTTTTATGATGGGATGCTTCAATCAGAAAGGAATCTCATAAATGCGGCTAGTGGTGGTGCATTAACCAACAAAACCATTGATGAAGCCACAGAACTAATCGAGAACATGGCTGCGAACACGCAACAATTTAATAAAAGAGGCACATCGATGGCTAGGAGGGTCAACGAAGTTAGTTCTTCTTCATACTTAGAGGATAGAATGGGTAATATGGAGAAGATTATGCAAAAAATAGCAGCAGTGATCATTCCTTCATATGAAGATGAAGCTGAGGTAAATGCTATATTTCCTAATAAGAGCCTAGGTATGATCTATATTCTAATACTTATAATCCTGGTTGGAAAGATCATCCTAATTTTAGTTATGCTAATAAGCAAGCTGCATCTCCTAATCCATATGCAAGACAGGGTGGTTTTCAACAACAGTTTCAGCAACCACAACAGCATCAAACACAAAATACAGATTCATCTGTAGACGATAAGATCAATATCATCTTGTGAACTATGCAGAGTTTTGCTTCTTCTAATGAGGGTCTTAAGGAAACAGTAATGAAAAACCAACAAAGGAACGACGCTGCCATTAAATATTTGCATACTCATATTGGGCAGTTGGCAACGGATATGAATCTTATGAAGGCTCATGCGTCTACAACACTCCCATCACAATCTTTTGTGAATCCAAGAGAGCACGTTAATGCGGTCACTCTAAGAAGTGGGAGACAAACTGAAGAGCCAAATCAACAAAAAGAGGTTAGTAACGACATCGAAAAGAAAGTAGAAGAGGAAACCGTCCCAAAGGAAAATCCAACCTCAAACGGCCAACCTAAGGACACGGTTCCTACTTTTACCATACCACCTCCTTTCCCCAGTATTTTTTCCAAGTAGAAGAAGCAAGCTCAAGACAAGGAGATTATGGACATTTTCAGCAAGATACACATCAACATTCCATTTATTGAGGCTATCAAAACTGTACCCAAGTATGCCAAGGTTTTGAAGGATTTATGTGCAAGGAAGGATAGTTTGATTGCTAATGATATTACTCAAGTAGGAGAAAGTGCTACAACAATGTTACTTAAGAAGATGCCTACAAAGTGTGAAGATCCTGGCGGTTTCACGGTACCCATTACTATTGGTAACCGAAAATTCGAGCGTGCTTTGATTTGGGAGCATCCATAAGTGTTATGTCAGCCGATGTTTATGATTCTTTGAATATCAGACCTTTTAAAAGAGGCAAAGATCACTATTCAATTGGCTAACAAGTCCAATGTATATCCTAAGGGAGTCGTGGATGACATGTTAGTTCAAGTGAATCAGTTAATCTTTCCGTTTTCATCTACTTTGTTACTTCTTGGGAGACTGTTCGTGAAGACTGCAAAGACGAGGATTGATGTTGATAGTGGTGCACTCACTATGGAACTTGATAAGAAGATCATACGGTTCAATATTTTTGAAACCATGTGTTATCCTAGTGATGTTAACTCTGCTTTATCCATTGATGTTATTGGTTCGTTAGCGCAGCAAATGTTTGATTTGAATACTGAAGATGAACTTGGAGTTTTGTTACGGAACAATATTGATTTATATGTTCATGGACAACTGAACCTGGACGTTGACTTAGCCAAAGAGCTAGTGGAGATGTGTGGTGCTTTAACAGTATTACAAGAAGCAAAAGCGGGTAATATTTCTTTACCTATAACTAATGAGGTTCCTTTACCTTCTATTGTCCAGGCACCGAAACTAGAACTGAAGTCGCTTCCAGACCACCTAAAGTACGCATACTTGGGTGAAAAATAAGAACTTCCGGTGATTATTGCAAAGAACCTCACCCCGATACAAGAAGAACGTCTACTTAGGGTTTTGAAAGAGCACAAAACGGCTATTGGTTGGGCAATTGCTGATATCAAAGGCATTAGTACATCCATGTGCATGCATAGAATCCTAATGGAAGATGATTTTAAGCCGGTACGTGATGCTCAGCGTAGGCTTAACCCCCCAATGATGGAGGTCGTAAAGAAAGAGATCCTCAAATTACTAAGTATGGGGGCGATTTACCCAATTTCTGACAGCAAATGGGTTAGCCCGGTACAAGTGGTGCCTAAGAAAGCAGGTGTCACTGTTGTTAGAAATCAAGATGATAAACTTGTTCCTACAAGATTTCAAACAGGATGGAGAGTGTGCATAGACTACAGAAAGCTTAATACCGCAACCCGAAAAGATCACTTTCCTTTTCCTTTCATTGATCAGATGTTAGAGAGGTTAGCGGGACACTCACATTATTGCTTTTTGGACGGTTGTTCGGGATACAATCATATTGTTATTGCATCAGAAGATCAAGAGAATACTACTTCGACTTGTCCTTTTGGTATGTTTTCATATAGACGGATGTCGTTTGGTCTTTGCAATGCGCCTGCCACTTTTCATAGGTGTATGGTTAGTATATTTTCTGACTATGTGGAACATCATTGAGGTATTTATGGATAATTTTAGTGTTTATGGGGATTCATTTGATATTTGTTTACAAAATCTTGAACTTGTGCTTAAAAGATGCATAGACACTAATCTTGTTTTAAATTGGGAGAAATGTCACTTTATGGTAAACCATGGAATAGTGCTCGGTCACATTGTGTCCTCTCTAGGGCTCAAAGTTGACAAAGAAAAGATAGACTTAGTAAGGAAGTTACAATATCCCACTTCGGTGAGGGAAATTCGTTCTTTTCTTGGTCATGCAGGTTTTTACAGGAGGTTTATCAAGGATTTGTCCAAAATATCAATGTCGATGTGCAAATTATTGCAAAAAGAGGTTATTTTTTACTTCAGCAAGGAGTGCAAGGACGACTTTGATAAATTGAAAGAATTGTTGACAACTGCACCAATTATCAAGTCACCATATTGGAGTTTGCCATTTGAATTAATGTGTGATGCAAGTGACTATGCAGTTGGAGCCGTTTTGTGTCAAAGAGTAGACAAGCTATCTCATGTGATAAACTATGCATATAGGACCGTAAACGATGCACAAATCAACTATTTTACCACCGAGAAAGAATTTTTGGCTATAGTGTTTGCACTAGAAAAATTTTGATCCTATTTGGTGGGTACAAAAGTGATTGTATATTCTGATCATGCAGCACTTCGGTACCTACTAAAGAAGAAAGAATCTAAGCCAAGAATGATACGGTGGATACTACTATTGCAAGAATTTGATTATGAAATCAAGGATAAAATAGGTGTGGATCATCTTAGTAGACTTGTTGTTTGCGAAGAAGAACTTCCTTTACAAGATCGTTTTCCAGACGAACAAATTTTCTCAATTGAAGATTCAACACCTTGGTACGCGGATATAGTGAACTACTTGGTTACAAGACAAGTAACTAGTATAATGTCTAATTTTCAAAAGCTTAAGCTTAAGAAAATAGCCAAGCAGTATGTGTGGGATGAGCCCTACTTGTGGAAATACAGTTCAGATCAAATCATTCGCGGGTGCGTACCTAATTCTGAATTTCAATCAATTATTATTTTTTTTCATACTTATGCATGTGGTAGTCACTTTGGTTCTAATCATACCTCTTTCAAAGTACTTGAAAGTGGATTTTATTGGCCTACCCTATTTGAGGATGCATATATTTTTTGCAAATCTTGTGATAGATGTCAAAGAACGGGAAATCTAGGTGCTCGAAATCAAATTCCACTCGATCCAATTCTATATGTTGAAGTATTTGATGTGTGGGGAGTTGATTTTATGGGTCATTTTGTCAATTCTAATGGAAAATTTTATATACTTCTTGCTGTGGAATATGTTTCGAAATGGGTGGAAGATAAAGCCACCCCTACTAATGATTCTCAAGTTGTTTGCGAGTTTGTGAAGGAATATATTTTTTCTAGACATGGTACACCAAGAGTGGTTATCAGTGATGGAAGCTCACATTTTCAGAAATCCTTCCATGCTCTACTCAAGAAGTACAACATAACACACAAGGTTGTACGCCGTATCACCCACAAATTAGTGGGCAAGCCGAAATCTCGTACCGTGAGATTAAATCCATTCTTGAGAAAACTGTTAACATTACACGGAAAGATTGGAGTTATAGGATTAATGATGCATTATGGTCATATAGAACAGCGTATAAAACACCGATTGGTATGTCTCCATATCGGTTGGTTTATGGAATAACTTGTCATATTCCGGTTGAACTTGAACATAAGGCATATTGGGCGATAAAGATGTGCAACATGGATTATGACAATGCGGGGAAACAAAGGAAGTTACAACTCGATGAGCTAGAGGAGATACGTAATGATGCTTACGAGAGTTCTCGTATTTACAAGGAGAAGACAAAAAAAATTCATGACAAGATGATTTCTCGAAATAATTTTTTTGTGGGTCAAAAAGTTCTTTTATTTAATACTCGTCTTTGATTATTTCCTGGGAAGCTAAGGTCCAGATGGATAGGACCGTATGTTGTTACTAATGTTTTTCCTTACGGTGTAGTTGAGATTACTAGTGCAAAAACTGGAACAACTTTCAAAGTCAACGGACATAGATTGAAGCCTTATTATGAAAACTTCTCTAAGGATAATGTAGAAGTAATGAGACTTGAAGATTTACTCCCTCTGGAGGAGTAGCATCATTGGAATGCCAAGTCGGGCTGAGGACATTAAACTAAGCGCTAAGTGGGAGGCAACCCATCGGTTTTGTATCTCTATCCCTTTTGTTTTTAATTTTCTTAGTTTTTCATATCATATCTTGCATTATCATCTTAGATTTTACAAGTCTTATATCTATAATGAAAGTTTTGACGAATTCTCGTCAGAAAATTCTGACTGCCCACTTGTCACGAAAATAGCTCTCGAGACTTCATATGGAGCCCGATTTGAGTGGTTGACCGCAAATTTTAAATAGGACAGACATACCTTTATTTTCCAAAAATAAAATTTAAATTTGAAGTCTTTTAAGTTGGAGCGATAGGCCTGGACATTTGAGTTTCGGAATTTTTCCAAAACTTTTTCAGATTGCATGTCAGTCAGTCCGGAGGCCATAAAAGTCAGACCATTTATCTAAACACTGTGCCCTTTTAACACCTTATAGAAAACATGTAGTCGAACAACTTTTGTTTAGGATTTTTTCCTAGTTCCTTACCCATTTGTACATTTTTCGATTTTTTCAGGGCTGTTATGTCAGAAATCAGAATTTTCGGTTTTTAAACATTGAGGACAATGTTGAGTTTAAGTGTGGGGGAGCATTTAGTATCTACTATTTGCATATACACATAATAATAATAATCTTTGATTTCTTGCATTCTTGAGACTTCATATTTTGGAGTTAATTATGATCTAATTAGGATGACACTCTAAACCTTTTAAGGTTGAAACAGTTCTTACAGTTGTAGATTAAGTTCCATTTATTTCAATTTTTAAATATAAATGTTCAGAATTGAATGTGAAACTAAGATATGGTAGTCGTCTGAAAGATTCATCCTCGCAATTAATCATTACTGAATCACTTTCTTTTTATTTTTGCAGTTATATGTTTCTCTAAAGTGATTTGGTGGGATTCTGATACTACCGTGGATGTTGTAGCAAAGTAATCATTGGTTGAATATTTACAAGCCCCATAGACAATTGTCTTACACTCCGGAAGAGTGATCCGAAGTTTTTTTTTTTAAAAAAAGAACATTTATATAAGGCTCCTCTTCATTTACCGACACTTGGATAGCAATACGTGTGAAACATTGGCCCTGTCTCTGTCACCTAAGCAAGCGTGGAACGCAGGATCCAAGGCAACTATCACGTATTTGTTGAAAAAGAACATGCTCTTAGAATATCTAATCATGTAGTCGATAAAAACAAAAACCATATCATCATTATATAGCAAGTCAAAAAGACTATTGATGAGGTTCTTGACACTTTGATAGCAGTATGTGTGAAACGTTGTCCCTGTCTCCGTCGCCTAAGCAAGCATGGAACGCAATATCCAAGGACACTATCACATACTTGCTGAAAAGGAACATGCTCTTAGAGTATCTAATCATGTGGTCAAGTTAAATGGGTGCTTCTCTCAACTAGTGTGCTATAAATAATAATTCTTTGACGACATTCATACAAGTATTGTGGGTAACATCTTTCATTTTAGTCAACATTTTCACACTTCACTTTTCTATTTCCGTTGTCTTATCTATCCATGTGATTTCAGTATGCGAGTGTTGTGAAAAACGTTGCAACAAGTACGATGACTATCTTAGTGGAGTTTTGCAATCAGGTTGAATATCACACGTAAGTAATTGCTTGTGTGTGAGAATTGGAATGTGTGTGGAATGTTTGTAGATAAAGAACATACGCAAGCTAATTATTTGGATTTTTACTTTGTGTCTATCCTTAGTAGTTCTTCCAAGGCGATAAATTGGAGTAGGTTTTGTGGTTATAACTCTTGTAAGCCCTCACGAGACTATAACTCGTCCATTAGGGACACCTAAGGGTTTAAAGGCCTGTTATTCATGCTAAGAGTAACCGTATCCTCACGACATGGAGTTGTTGTATTTAGGATTAGTTTTATTTAATTTGTTCGAGGACTAGCAAAAGCTAAGTGTGTGGGAATTTTATAAGTGCATAATTCATATGATTTTAGTGTCCATTCCATACTTGTTTTAGCTATTATTCTTGCATATTTTCGTAATTACTCTTGTTTTCTCTTATTTATCTATATTAGGTGAATCATCCAAAAAGGATCTACAAAGTGCTTAAAAGATCTTTGAAGATAAGTATTCCAAGTGCCCAAGTCCAAGAGGAGTGGAAAAAGTGCGACGAAAAGGAGCAAAACACACATAATCAAGAGAAAGGCCAAATACCAATCTTAAATCATTCAAATTAAGGATTTATCATCATCATCTTTAAGATAATTGAAAGATAAAAATAATGCAAAAAGAATGAGGTCATTCCGAGTTCGTATGAAGAAGTTGTGGCCAAAACAAGCATTTATTAGATACCAAGACAGTGAAGTCCACGGACTAGGTTCGCATACCGGGTTCGCATACTTAATTCCGAAAATTTCTGCTGGAATTTGAAGTTTGCGTACTGGGTTCGCGCACTTAGCAAATAGGAAACGTGTATAAACTCCTTGGAAGGCCTAAGGGCACGTTTGGGAACGTTATTTCATTATTTTGGGTCGGATTCTTGAACCGAATTAAATACGTGAAGACCAAGCAATGTAAACCTATAAAAAGGTATTAGGTTATGTAAAATGATATCACATCATTAGGTCACGAACTTGTAAGCTTTGAGAGAAGAAACATCACACGGAGCGATTCTAAATCGTAACGTTATCTCTTTACTTTTCTCATATGTATACTATGGATGCTTCCACATCCATGAGTATCTAAACACCTATTGATTGAGAATGAATTCTAAGTTGTAAACTTGATTTGATTTAATATATGAATCTATTTTTATTTCTTCATATGATTATCGTTTGTGTTCACTATTAAAATACTTATCATTGATTGATAGATTGTTTAGGTGGCCAACTAAATATATTTGTTAGTCTAATCAATTGATAGTAATGGTTAGGATATCTGTAATTGTTGAATAATTCCTTACACAAGTAGGGAATGCGAGACCTTGCAGAGGGATTATGTAAAGCAATCGTGTGTAAACACAACCCTAGCAAGTAGACCGAGCGTACTGAGTCAAACTACTAGGATCAAACCTAAATTCACAAAACCTAAAGCATTCGGTTGTGTTACACCTTGTAAGTGTACCTCAGGGCGGATCAGTTGAATAGAATATGGTAACTAAGCGTACCTGTTATCCAGTGATTTAAGGAATTTTGGGAATAACTAAGCGTACCTGTTATTCTACGGTTGGTGACAATCTATGATTAATGACGAATATATGAATATATTAACTCATTGACAGTTTATTAACGAAGAAGGATTCCTCAATCATATATCTCTCTATTGATTACAATACAACTTTATTTGCTTTGATTATTTATCTTGTTCACAATCTAAAACAAACCACCACCACCACCACCCCTCCCCCACCCCCACCACCCTTTTGTGACACTTTGACAACTAAAACTCAATGCTTTCTTGGGAACGATCCTTACTTCCATTATATTACTAGTTAATTGTGTGGAAATAAGATTATTAATTTGTTGCGCTGACGACACGCATCAGGTAATGGCATGGATGATAACATTTAATCCGTCATAATTTCGCTTTGCAGCAAGAATCTTGGCAACATCATATTTACCAATATCCTTTGGAACTTTTACATTGCCTTCTGTAACTTCTGGAGGATCATAGTCATTAACAACATAAACCCATGATTGAAAATCACGCGATTGAAGAAAGTCACGCATAACAATTTTCCACCATAAGTAATTTGAGCCATCGAAGACTGGTGGTACGTTTATAGAGATAGCACTTCAGTCCATATTCAGATCGCTATAAACACATACTTATAAGTTCTTAAACGTGTTTGCCTGCTCTGATGCCAATTGAAAAACCGTGGGTCTAACAACCACACCCAATATTTCGTTCGGCAATCTGAATAGATAAACTCCAATATACTTTCAAGAGAATCAACTAGACGGTCAGACTCAATCTATAGAAAAGTATATCAAAGAGTTGTATCTCAATTTATCAATTCAATCTGCAATCAAACAAATAGAAATTTGCGAGCCCGATTGAATAAGAGAAATAACTTGGAAAGTATCATAAAGCTGTTAGAGCATAGCTCGGTTGAACCCTCAAAGCGTTGGTATGTCAAGTTTGGTTGTCATATTTTAGTGAACCAAAACTCATTTAAAGAGTCGCTTGATTATGTACTAGAGTCAACTTCTTATAGGTTAGCTTGAAAGTATTAGGATATGAGACATTACAAGTATTGCGAAGACTTGTAGAAGTGAAGAAGCAAGGAGGTACAACGACAACATCATCCTTCCACTTGAGGTTTGTGATATTTGACTTAAATTGTTTCATTCCCTAACATATCTTTCAAGTCGTTAGATAACACTCTAGTATGATTACATTCTAGTTAGAATGATAACTGCGAAGCATGAATGATTACACTCTAGTTAGACGTAGTACTAAGGAATAAAATACGAAGTTTATTGATTAAACCATTAAACTTTGTATATAAGACATCGACATAATCGTTCGAATGCTATTGTGATTATGTATGGGTATGAGGTTAAGCTTTCATCTTAGGAAACAATGTTATACATTCGTTTAAAGGAAGTACATTCATGAACTCATTTTGTGAATCGAAAGGGAAATCGCTAGGCTTATTGGTATTGTGAATTCATTATATATATTTTGAACTACCAATATGTGTGATTAGTATAACCGCTCATGACTTGTTTATGTTCTTGGTAAAACTATTCACAAGGCCTGACTTTTGTATTGGTATGACTTTTATTAGTGATACCGATCATAAGTAATCATCTGAGATGGTATGATCGATTTAGTGTTATTGGTATGACCAACTCTAGGCAAAGGGGAACCGATCCTATGAAGGGGTGCAACCGATCACAAAGGGGAATCGATCCTTTTAAGAGGTGCAACACGTTTTTAGCGGATGGGGTAACCGATCCTGAACATGTGCAACACGTTTTTAGTGAAAGGGGAACCGATCCTATAGACATGTGCAGAAAATACAAGTAGTTACCATGAGTATGTGGGGAACCGATCCTAGTACCTAGTCAACCGAATTTTTGGAAAGCTAGTGTGACTATGCATAGTACTCACTGGAGGTAGAGCCGAAACTTATTTTGGTAGAACCGTTAAGCCCATAATTTGTGATTGAGTGTTCTTAATCAATTACATAGTTCTTGAAAGTCAGATGAACCAATTCTAAACTTTTTTGTAAGTGTGGTAAATCGGTTTCAATATTGTAAGTATGAAAGAGGACTTACAAAGTAAAGATGTCGACATTCTTTAAACATGTGCAGTAACGCTTATCTTTTATTGTTCAAAGATATTCCTTAATAGCTAAAGGAAAATCCCGGATCAAAATATAAGTTAAGAATCTTTTAATTAAGGTTGTTAATTTTATTTTTAGAAAAATGAAAATTGGTAATGTGCATTTACTAATTGGAGATTTTCTAAGAGATTTTCGGTCAACGTTTGGACAATGCATTTCCAGGAATTATGGAAACCGAATCTGAAATATATTGCACATCTTGAGAATATTTTCGGTTTTGGAAATTCCTTGGTGTCCAAACTTCCTTGGTCTATAAATACCAAAGTTTGCATTTCGAGCAAACCAATCCTCAGAGCCAGCAAAACTACCTAGTTGTGTTGTTACTGGTGGAACCGCCTATTCGGAGAGGAAAGTAACCTAATTAGGAGAAATCTCTTACGACCATTCAGTTTAAAGACTTCTTTGGGGTTGAGAAGCTCTAGTACCGTTGGTGGGAAACTAGATAATTGCGGTTTATTATTAGTTTTCGATTGATTTGATTGACTAATAGTTGTTGAACTTTGATTGCACCTAGTTTGTTTATGCTTGAGAATCTTCTCTTCTAATATAAGATTCACTCAAACTAGATCGAAGTTTTGACGGGGATCTTTAGACTGTTTGTAGATCTAAAGACGTCTTGTGATAATCCATTGTTAACAGACTCCTTTCTGTGCGTGATTGATCACAAGAGATTCAAGTTGATTGTGTGCAGGTGTTTATTGAAGATCTAAGAAGATTTTGAAGACAAATAAAACTTTGAAGATTTCTGATTTGGGTTCACAATCTTTGGTATGCACAATACTTGTTTCGGTTAAAGAGGATCCAACTATAATCGGTTTATCCTTGTGCTAGATTGGATTGATTAGTTGAGTAGATCGACATCAATACGATTCTTTGTGATTCAAGATATTGATTGCAAAATCTAGGCGATTACTTTGGTAGTCGTTAGTGAATAGATCTAAGGACCCGACAAGGGAGTTTATTGAGATAAACGGTAGAGCCTTTTGTCGAACTCACATCACTTGGTTGAAAAGAGTTGATACCAAACAGATTTGTTGTTACATTACGGTTTGGAATACAAACCAAAGGAATTGTTCCAAGTACGTGACTTATTCATAAGTTGGAGGCGTGGGAATACAGACGGAACCAGGTGAACCATAGGTATAGTTGCTTGGTCTCAACTATACAAAGTTGGTTTGATTTTGTATAGCGGCTTAATACTGAGAGTATTCAATTCTGGACAAGGTCCCGGGTTTTTTCTGCATTTGTGGTTTCCTCGTTAACAAAATCTTGCTGTGTCTAAAACACACAGACGTTAATTCCTATTACTTGATAGTAATCCTATTGTGTTTGGTTAAGTCCGAACCCTTTATCAAGTAAACATACTTTCGTTGTTGTATTGTCTCGATCTCGAATCCATAGACGATCACACAAAGTGTGAACCGATTAGTTATATTGTCTCGACTCAGTCCATAGACAATCACTTTCGGATAAAGGACTTATAGGTGGAAAATTTTTAGATTGAGGTATATTTGGGTACACTCGTCTTTTCAATTGGTATCAGAGCAGGCAAACACGAGAAGATCTAACAATCTGTGTTTGGTGCGATCCAACCTATAAGAAATTAAATCCATGTATGATTCAATTAAAGTATGTCAAGATAATAAGAATAATATCTCAGGAAAGGTCAATGGAAATTGGTCTCGTAAGTCTTTTCGAAAATCAAAGAAAAAGTCTATGACTGATAACTTGATTGCGAATCAGGTTCCTAATCAGAAAAGAATGAATCTGAAACTTAAGAAACATGTTTTGGATCCGAGTCCGATATCTAGTGAAAAATCTTCTGTTTCCAAATGCGAAAAGAGATTAAATTCACTAGTATGCCCAAGTTCTGAATTTCGAAAAGTGTTGGAAAGATTTTTCAAACATGTTGAAAACTATTCAGAAAAGGGAAAAAACCAATGACAGACTAGATCATGTCCTAGAAATTATTGTTCAAATAAATGTAAGGGTTGTGAAGGAAAGCGAGAAACACTCAGTCTCCAAAATGATCTGATAGATTATGAGGAACAAAAAATGGCTTTATGCAATGAAGTTCATCAACAGACTACTGAGTGTGAAGTTCTCAATCGATCGTTAGAACATTCACAAATAAGGAATAAGATCCTAATTAAGAAACTTCTTATAGTAACATGTCAAGAGATATATCTAAACGGGTGTTTAGAAACATATTTCCAACAAGGAATGGATACCTTAAGAGGATATAGAATGTCTTGAACGGGAGACATTAGCAATTTATCGAATGGAAAATCTTGATCACACGGGTTCAAGTTCAGAGAACATTCCATCCCGGGCACAGGATATAATTGAAGATATTGCATCTGACAATTTCCTAACCAAGAGGATGGGTTCAAAACCCAAGAAAATGAACATGATAATGCTCCTAAAGAAAGGGAGGAAGAATCTACTTTAAATGTATTTGATGAGTAAGACCCTCATCCTAATGTTTAATCGCATTAGAATGTGCATCCTCACAATGCACAATCTTTGGATATAAAGAAGCACATATACCCGGGCTATCAGAATCCTACTAATATCTCTTATTCAATATAGAGAAAATACACGATCTACCTTAAGTATACTTTAATTATCCCTATGTGTAGAAAGGTTGTCTTACAGCAACTTATGTAAAAATGATTTGTGTAGTTGTTTGAATTATCTCTTGATACCGATCTTGAAGATAATCTCTTTGTGGAGAATGTTGTGTTTCTGTAACACATTTGATGCGAAAATCTTTTCAAATCTTATCAGAATTATTTATTTAAGGATGATATCTATGTTTGATATGTGTTAAAGGTATTTCAAGTATATGTACTCATCATGTATGAGAACGTATACTAAAGGATATATTCTCAAACCAAATCTCAACCAAAACTCCTAAAAGTCTTGATTAGAATGACTTCTAAGGAAATTTTTCATCTTGATGATACCTTCAAGAAATCTGGTTGTGAAGATGTCGAAAAAGAAAAAGAAGATGTGACTCATCTCCTTGTCCAAAATAGTTTTAATGCTAAGGTTGATATTATCAATCTACGACAAGTCCTCCTCAGTACTATCGAAACTCATCATAGACAGGAAGCACTACTAAGAATTGTTTCTCCGTAACCAAAGAAATATGATTAGACCTGGAATCGGTAACATGGGGTATGCTCAAAATATTAATCGAAAGTTTAATGCTTTATCCTATGAACATAATCAAGGTACTATGTGCAGAATCCGAGATATCAGTCGAGATGCTGTTGATGAAGATCCTGAAAAATTTGAGGAAATTGAAGATGGTCTTTGAAAAATCTGCTGAAGAATAGACATCTGTTTTTGATTTATTTCAATAAAGTCTGTTATGAGTAAAACTATCTTATTATGAATAAAATTATTTGATTTATAATTTTTCTTGTGATATTTTTTGATTTACATAGCCTGTGCTTGAATGCTTTATCTTATTGCTATGTATGCGTATGGGATGTTTGATTTCGGTTTTCTAACCTTGATATTCGATCTCATATGTTGTGAACCCTTATGGTTTGGGTGACTTTTTAGTTTAGCATGATTAAGTTCTAGCCCATGTTGGTAGGATTTATCAAAGGATCATGAGGGGTTCTAATTGAAACAATATGTGAAAAAGTCACAATATGTTGAATCGTTTGGTTTAGCATAAAAGCATATGTGTTTCACGTTTTTCAACTTTTGCTTGCAATAGTTAAAACCGGTTTTCAACCTTTCTCTGGTAAAGGTTGGTCGTTGTTATTCTTTTGTTTTGCATAAGGATGACAACATAATGATATTTCGATATCAATTCTCCTTGGAAGAAGATGAAAACATATTGGAGAAGTGGATGTGAAATTTAAGGTAACGACTTCGTTAGTTAATCTCTTTCCTGTTTAAGAAAAGCCTGAGTTTATTGCATTTATTTATTGCTTGCTTAACAAAATTTCGGTACAATTGATGTTTTGTTCCATTATTTGTGTATGGATGTGTGTGTGATTCAATTGGTTCCGGTTAAGAAAAATTATTTTTAACTTGCTTTATTATTTGATATCAATTGTTTAGGCTTACAAAATTTTGTTGCAATTGCGGTGCTTTAATGTCTATGTTGTTTCAATTGCTTCCGGTTGAGGTGAATAATTATGCAAGTTTATTTATTTGGTTTGTATGAATTGTTTATGGCTTAACGAAAGAAAAGGTTTACGGGATGAATTGTTTAGTCTAATTCGATTCCGGATAAGAGAAACTAAGTTAATTCTGATCTTAGTTAGACTTATCAAAGTGGAGGTTTCGGTTATTCAAGTCTAATCGAATGCCTTAACAAAGAATGCTAGTTAACTAACCCAGTACTTGTCTTGTTTAAAATTGAAAGGTCTAAGTTATATGGATAATTAGAACCTGATGAGAAAAATAGAGTTATCTTTATTTTGGTCTTATCGAATAAGCGATTGTATTTGTACAATCAGTTTAGAAAAGGAACTAAGGTGCTTAGTCGATTTTTGGTTTGCTAAACTATTAGGAAAAATTGCATCGGGAAATTGTTTCCTTGGTAACGTATCAAAACAAAATTACTTTGTAGTTTCGGTTTTGATATTGGTTATCAAAAATGGTGTGTGGAACCCTTGTGCTTAACTCTTATAGGTTTGCAAGTCTATTTTGAGATTTGTAAGATCCTTTCGGTTTGTCCTTTATTTTATTTTTCGTTTCTTTGTCATTTTGTGACAAAAATGGGGAGAAATATATGGAGTAAACAAGTGATACTGGTACTGATTATATTGATTGGTATCACTAAGGGAAAGGACATTGGTGCTTAAACGTTTATCTAACAAAAAGAGTAAAGCATAGACTAAGGGGGGTAGCATATCATATGATACTTGTAGTTATATGGACTACAAAGGAGAATAACAAAGACGTGCGGATTGAAAATATACCTATCTTACCTTTAGGGGGGGTATTAGCTTTGTTATTATAATGTCAACAACGACATTTATGGATTGAATGTATACAGGTTATTGTGTTACCGAATTCGAGAATCAAGCGTATGTGTAATGAATTCTTGTAATTCGTTAATCCATATGATGTAAGAGTTTTGTAACTAAAATTGACAAAGGGGGAGATTTTTAGAGCATAGCTCGTTTGAACCCACCAAGCGTTGGTATGTCAAGTTTGGTTGTCATATTTTAGTGAACCAAAACTCATTTAAAGGGTCGCTTGATTATGTACTAGAGTCAACTTCGTATAGGTTAGCTTGAAAGTATTAGGATATGAGACATTACAAGTATTGCGAAGACTTGAAGAAGTGAAGAAGCAAGGATCTACAACGATAACATCATCCTTCCACTTGAGGTTAGTGATATTTGACTTGAACAGTTTCATACCCTAACGTATCTTTCAAGTCGTGCATATTGAAAACATAAATGCGAAGCATGAATGATTACACTCTAGTTAGACGTAGTATTAAGGAATACAATACGAAGTTTATTGCTTAAACCGTTAAACTTTGTATATAAGACATCGACATAATCATTTGAATGCTATTGTGATTATGTATGGGTATGAGGTGAAGATTTCATCCTAGGAAACAATATTTTACATTCGTTTAAAGGAAGTACATTCATGAACTCGTTTTATGAATCGAAAGGGAAATCGCTAGGCTTATTGGTATTGGGATTCATTGCATATCTTTTGAACTACCAATATGTGTGATTAGTATAACCGCTCATGACTTCTTTATGTTCTTGGTAAAACTATTCACAAGGCCTGACTTTTGTATTGGTATGACTTTTATTAGTGAAACCTGTTAGAGCACTGCTCGGTCAAACTCGCACGCGTTGCTATCTCGAGCATGTTTTTCAATGTTAGTGATCAAAACTATAAGTCTTGATTTCTAGTCTACTTATAGCTAAGTCTCGGACTAGGATAGAAAGTGTAGTTGAGCTCAAGACTCCATGGCGATCATCATACAAATACGAAGAACTAGTCAATGAACTGGTGGAACTTCATCGACTAAAAGGTATGTGGAGATTTCAACTTATCTATCACTCAAAATTCTATCTACTCTATCTCCTATCTTGAGACAAAAGTCATTTTGCTATATAGACTTTGATTATACACATTTGCTATTTCGAGCCGAATTTATCTCGCTTATCTATTTCTCGAAATATATGTTGGTAAGCTTTTGCTTTAGCCAAGTTCATCTTTACTAGTGACGAAAGTCATATTAGTTTCAATTACTTGAAAATTGCTTTGACTAAAAATAGTGTGTGAACAACAACTATATAACGTCCTCTAAGAATGTTTCAATGATTGAAATGAGAGTTTAGATTATATAACCATGGTTAGATATAAACATTGTGTGGTAACTCATACGTGTATAAGTCCTTATTCCTTGAACCAAAGTATGCGTACTTTTCTGCTCAGGAAAACTGGAACTAGAGTCCGCGTACCAAGTCCGTGTACTGTCGGAAGTTCACATCCCGTGAATTTCTGCTGGAGTTTGTGAATTGAAAACAAACTTATTCCGGATATTTAAGTCCGAGTACCAGTATACGTACTTAAGTTGGTTATTTTCCAAAAACGATTGTTCGTGAACTTAAACTTATATAAACTAAGGAATGCAAGTTTGCAAACCGTGGATATAAAGTTCATGAATCGATTCGAGTGAATCAAATCGTTTTTGCTTCGATTGTATCTTGTATACTTTTATAAGATCTAAGCTATTGAACAACTCTCTAACTAGTTCATTTGAGTCATTTGAACTAGTTATGGTAAAGAAGAATATGGTTGATATGAAAGTGCTCATATAGATAACCATTCGGTTAACTACTGTTGAACCAATTAGATGTACATGTTTGGATACGATTACACAAACCTAAATAAACGTGCATTTCATTTGTTTATAACAAGCTAAGTTTCGATCTAACGGTTGAAAGATATTATCTTGAATCTAATCAGGTTTTCATCTATCGGTGAATATTGAATGCTTTGTTACTAAGCTAACATTGATTGCAGACCCTGATTTGAAAGACTATGTAAAGGAGAACTCTAGCAACTGGAAAACCTAATCCCCACACCTCATGTGTGATACTAGTTGTATTAGCTAGAGTCGATTCTCCTTTAACCTTAGGTTTCTACCGAGACCCTGTAGGTTAACGACTTGAAGACTTCATTCGGATTGTGAAGCTAGACCGATACTACTTTTCTTGTAGTTGTGTGATCTGATCTTGTTATTTCTATCGTATTAAGTACAATCGTAATATTGGCTTGAGATTGATTTCTCCGATAGGAAAGATATAAAATAAGTCACAAACATCTTCATCTCATCGTTTGTGATTCCGCAATATCTTCTTTCGCTAGTTGATTAAGATTATTATGAGGTGATTGATAATTCTAGGCTGTTCTTCGGGAATATAAGTCTGGGTTATCAATTGGTTCTTGTTCACCTTGATTTATCAAAAGACGAAACAAAAACTCGGAGGTATTTCTGTGGGAGATAGATTTATCTATTACCGTAGACTTTGCTGTGTGATACAGATTTGTTTATTAAAGTCTTCGACTTTGGGTCGTAGCAAGTCTTAGTTGTGGGTGAGATCAGCTAAGGGAATCAAGTGCGTAGTATGCTGCTGGGATCAGAGATGTAAGGAGATTAATTGTACCTTGGATCAATGTGATATAGATTGGGGTTCAACTACAGTCCAGACCGAAGTTAGTTTGTAGTAGGCTAGTGTCTGTAGCGGCTTAATACAGTGTGTGTTCAATCTGGACTAGGTTCCGGGGTTTTCTGCATTTGCGGTTTCCTCGTAAATAAAACTTCTGGTGTCTGTATTATTTATTTTCCGCATTATATTTTCTTATATAATTGAAATATCACAGGTTGTGTGTTGAATCGATCAATTGGGAAATCCAACCTTTGGTTGTTGATTGATATTGATTGATCCTTGAACATTGTTCTTTGGTACCGTTCAAGTGATTTCTCTTTTATTCAATTAGACTCGAAGATTTCTATTTGCTTGAGTAAGTATTGAATCGAGAAAGTGAGATATAACTCTTTGATATACTTTTATTAAGATTGAGTCTGACTGTATAGTTGATTCTCTTAAAAGTATATTTGAGTTAGTCCATACAGATTGGTAATCGAAATATTGGGTGTGGTTGTTAGACCCCCGCTTTTTCAATTGGTATCAGAGAAGGAAAACACGTTAAAGACCTTACAAGTCTTTGTTTGTAGCGATCTGACTCTATGGACAGGAATTCTATCTCCATAAACGTACCACCAGTCTTCGATGGCTCAAATTATTTATGGTGGAAAATTATTATGCGTGCTTTTCTTCAAGCTCGTTATTTTCAAACATGGGTACGTGTTGTTAATGGCTATGATCCTCCGGTTGATACAGAAGGAGGTGTATCTATACTGAAGGATATTGGTAGATATAGTCCAGAAAAAATTCTCGTTGCAAAGAAAAAATCTGACGGCTTAAATGCTATCATACATGCCATTACCCAAGATCTTCAGCACCATGTGACTACGTGCACTAAGTCTAAAGAAGCCTGGGATATCTTAGAAACCGTATTTGAAGGAAATACCAGTGAGAAATAAGCTATGCTTCAAAACCCAAATTCTGATTGGGAAAACCTTCGTATAGCAGATGAAGAAAAATTTGATGAGCTTAATCACAAAGTGTCTGAAATTGTTGATGTATCTTTTGCATTGGGAAAGACCATTCCTGAAAAGGACATTATGATGAAAATTCTCAGATCGTTGCCATCTAGATACGATTCTAAGAAGCATGCCATCGTTGAAGGAAATAATCTCGCAACGCTATCCAGAAATACTCTGGTTGGGAAGCTAAATATCTTTGATCATGATCATACGTCCAAGCATAGTAAGGATGTTGATTTTAAAGCACTAAAGAACACTAAATTACTTGACAAAAGTAAAAGTGTTTATATCTCTGAAGATGATCTTTCTGAGGCTGATTCATCAGATGAAGATCTTGAAAAGTCAGTTTTGTTGATCACAAGACAGTTTAGGGATCTTCTTTTGAAGAGAAGTAAACGGTTCTCCAGAGATAAATCCAAGTCATCAGTTAAACCACATAATCGTGTTCCTCCAAAAAATAGGGATAATGATGAAACTGATGACGAGGATATGCCCCAGTGCTTTAAGTGTAAAGGTTTTGGCTATTTTGCAAATGAGTGTCCAAATCGAAAGAAATACACTGGAAACAAAGGTCTGGCTACAACTCTTGATGAAATATCTGAAAACTATGATTCTAATGAAGACGAAAACCGATTATAAGTAATTATCTGAGATGGTATGATCGATTTAGTGTTATTGGTATGACAGACTCTAGGCAAAGGGGAACCGATCCTATGAAGAGATGCAACCGATCAAAAAGGGGAATCAATCCTTGTAAGAGGTGCAACGGGTTTTTAGCAGATGGGGGAACCGATCCTATGAACATGTGCAACACGTTTTTAGTGAAGGGGGAACCGATCCTATGGACATGTGCAGCAAATACAAGTACTTACCATAAGTATGTGGGGAACCGATCCTAGTACCTAGTCAACCGAATTTTTGGAAAGCTAGTGTGACTGTGCACAATACTTACATGGAGGTAGAACCGAAACTTGTTTTGGTAGAACCGTTAAACCCATGATTTGTGATTGAGTGTTCTAATCAATCACATAGTTCTTGAAAGTCAGGTGAACCAATTCTAAACTTGCTTGGAAGTGTGGCAAATCGGTTTCAAGATTGTAAGTATGAAAGAGGACTTATAAAGTAAAGATGTCGACATTTTTTGAGTATGTATAGTAACGCTTATCTTTTTATTGTTCAAAGATATTCCTTAATAGCTAAAAAAAAATCCCGGATCGAAATATAAGTTAAGAATCTTTTAATTAAGGTTGTTAATTTTATTTATAGAAAAATGAAAATTGGTAATGTGCATTTACTAATTGGAGATTCTCTAAGAGATTTTCGGTCAACGTTTGGACAAAGCATTTCCAGGAATTATGGAAACCAAATGTGAAATGTATTGCATATCTTGATAATATCTTCGGTTTTGGAAATTCCTTGGTGTCCAAACTTCGTTGGTCTATAAATACCAAAGTTTGCATTTCGAGCAAACTAATCCTCAGAGCCAGAAAAACTACCTAGTTGTGTTGTTACTGATGGAACCGCCTATTCGGAGAGGAAAGTAACCTAATTAGGTGAAATCTCTTACAACCGTTCAGTTTAAAGACTTCTTTGGGATTGAGAAGCTATATTAGTACCGTTGGTGGGAAACTAGATAATTGCGGTTTATTATTAGTTTTCGATTAATTTGTTTGACTAACGGTTGTTGAACTTTGATTGCACCTAGTTTGTTCATGCTTGAGAATCTTCTCTTTTGATATAAGATTCACTCAAACTAGATCGAAGTTTCGACGAGGATCTTTAGACTGTTTGTAGATCTAAAGACATCTTCTGATAATCGATTGTTAACAAACTCCGTTCCGTGCATGATTGATCACAAGAGATTCAAGTTGATTGTGTGCAGCTTTTTACTGAAGATCTAAGAAAATTTGAAGACAAAGAAGACTTTGAAGATTTCTGATTTGGGTTCATAATCTTTGGTGTGCACATTACTTGTTTCGGTTAAAGAGGATCCAACTATAATCGGTTTATCCTTGTGATAGATTGGATTGATTAGTTGAGTAGATCGGCATCAATACAATTCTTTGTGTTTCAAGGTATTGATTGCAAAATCAAGGAGATTACTTTGGTAGTCGTTAGTGGATAGATCTAAGGACCCGAAAAAGGAGTTTATTGAGATAAAGAGAAGATCCTTTTTCGAACTCACATCACTTGGTTGAAAAGAGTTGATACCAAACAGATTTGTTGTTCCTTTACTGTTTGTAATACGAACCAAAGCAGTTGTTCCAAGTACGTGACTTATTCATAAGTTGGAGGCGTGGGAATACAGACGGAACTAGGTGAACTATAGGTTTAGTTGCTTGGTCTCAACTATACGGAGTTGGTTTGATTTTGTATAGCGGATTAATCCTGAGAATATTCAATTCTGGACAAGGTCCCGAGGTTTTTCTGCATTTGCGGTTTCCTCGTTAACAAAATCTTGTTGTGTCTTTTATTTTCTATTTTCGTAATTGTAATTATTTTATTATAATTAGAAGTAAAACACACAAACAATAATTCCTATTTACTTGATAGTAATACTATTTTGTTTGGTTAAGTCCGAACCTCTTATCAAGTAAACATACTTCGTTGTTGTATTGTCTCAATCTTGTATCCATAGACGATCACACGAAGTGTGAACCTATTATTTGTATTGCCTCGACTCAGTCCATAGACAATCACTTTCGTAGAAAAGACTTTTAGGTGGAAAAGTTTTAGATTGAGGTATATTTGGGTACCCTCGTCTTTTCAAAACCAATATCCAAGTGTCAATCAATTCAATCAATAACCCAAAGGTCGGATTCAAGAACTGATTGAACTTAACGCACAACCTGTGATATTTTTATTATATAACAAAATATAATGCGGAAAAGAAATAACATGGACACCGGAAATTTTTTTAACGAGGAAACCGTAAATGCAGGAAAAACTCCGGTACCTAGTCCAGCTTTGAACACCACACTGTATTAAGCCGCTACAGACACTAGCCTACTACCAATGAACTTCAGACTGGAATGTAGTTGAGCCCTAATCAATCTCACATTGATCAAGGTACAGTTGCGAGCTCCTTACTTCTCTGAACCCCAACAAGATTCTACGCATTTGATTCCCTTAGTTGATCTCACCCACAACCAAGAGTTGCTACGACCCAAAGTCGAAGATTTGATAAACAAATTTATCTCATACAGAAAAGTCTATTGGAATAGATAAATCTGTCTCCCACAGAAATACCTATGAATTTTGTTCCGTCTTTTGATAAATCAAGGTGCACAGGAACCAATTGATAAACCAGACTTATATTCCCGAAAAACAGCATAGCATTGTCAATCACCTCACAATAATCTTAATCGTATGGAAGCGAAACAAGATATTGTGGAATCACATAGTTCTTTAAAGTCAGATGAACCAATTCTAAACTTGTTTGGAAGTGTGGCAAATCGGTTTCAAGGTTGTAAGTGTGAAAGAGAACTTACAAAGTAAGGATGTCGACATACTTTGAACACGTGTTGTGAATGTTTATTTCTTTAATTGTTCAAAGTTATTCCTTAATAGCTAAAGGAAGAAAATTCCAGGATCGAAACATAAGTAAGTTAAGAATCTTTTAATTAAGGTTATTAATTTCATTTTGTAGGGAAATATAAGAATTAGTAATGTGCATTTGCTAATTAGATTTTCCGAGAGATTTCGATCATTATTTTTGGACAGAGCATTTCCAGGAATTATGGAAACCGAATTTGTGCTTTAATGAATATCTTGAGATTATTTTCGGTTTTGGAAATTTCTTGGTTTCCAAACTTCCTTGTCTATAAATACTTGAAGTTTGCCTTTCTAGCAAACTAATCCTTCGTAACAACAGACTTCCTCTTTTGTTATTGTTACTGGTGTAGCCGCCTATTTGGAGAGGAGAGTATCCTAATTAGGCGAAATCTCTTGTGAACGCTCAGTTTAAAGTCTTCTTTGGGATTTAGATACGACTCTAAGAAGCATGCAATTATAGAAGCAAACAATCTTTCAATTATCTCACGAAGCACACCCGTTGGTAAGTTAAAGATCTTTGATCATGAATCACATTCTATTCAAGGTAAAGGAATTGCTTTTAAAGCTGCAAGAATTCCGAAAGCTCCAATGGAAAGGAATAGACAGATGGATGATTCAAATGAACAGATTGCAGAAAACTCTGATGATGAAATTGAACAATCATTATCATTGATTACTAGACAGTTTCGAGATCTCTTAAAGAATCGAAATAAGAGATTCATTAAAGATACTCATCGATTATCTCGCCCACATGATCGAGTTCCTGTCAAAAAGGATCATGAAGATGATGATAAATATCATCCACGGTGCTTCAAGTGTAAAGGGTTTGGTCATATTGCTAAAGACTGTCCCAATCGTAAGAAATACACTGGAAGCAAGGCATTGGTTGTAACTCTAGATGAGACCTCTGATTCATACGATTCTTAAGAAGAGGAAACAACTAATATTGCATTAGTTGTCAATCTTATTTCTTCCTTCCCCATTAGTGATTTACCCATTTTTAAAATGGACATGTCTTTCGATGTTATTAAATCATCTAATGGAAAAAGGAAAAATAAGACAAGATGCAAAAACTGTCTTAAAAAAAGAATTGATAAAAGTTGCATATGCAATTCCAGTCAATCTCAAGATACTTCGTTAGTTCAGGGTAAAAAAAAGGAGATCTTTTCATACTATACTAGATCAAGAACACTCTGGTTGTTCAAAATTCCATAATGAGATAAATCTCATACTAATACCACTTGATCGGTAATAGAATTCTTTCCTCACCACGTGTGCCAAATCTTTGAGTGAGGAAGAAGAAAAATCAAGGCACTGTTGTGTAAATTATGGATATAACATCTAGTATTTGAAGATATTTGATGTATTCATATTTTTATAATATTATATTTTCGGCAATATGAAAAATATAAAAAGGTTCTTCTCCTACTTTGATCATTCCTTGTCCGAACAATGGGTCTGGATCAAATAGTTTCTCTGGAGAAGATGCAAGATCAGAAAGATCATCTTAAGTCTAAGTCTGGATTGTCTCTTGATATTAAGGGTAAAATCAGAAAGGGAGATTGGCTTAGCAATAAGGAAAGAGAGAATACCCTGAAGAAAGATCAGTGTATTGAGGCATTGACACATTTTTGTGTTCAATCTAAGACAAAATTACATGCTCTTGCAGAATCCTTAATGAAAATTTCTCATCTTCAAGAGATTCTGGTCAAGCAACAAGGTTTTCTACTTGAAGAAATTCAAAATCTGAAGAGTAGTAATCCACCTTCATTAGCTCTGACATGAAGGACTAGGTTGCAAGAATAATAGACATCAATTTTTGATTTCTTTCATTGATTGTACTGGTCTATTATGAATAAAACTATTATGAATAAAATTATTTGATTGGTAATTTTTCTTGTGATAGTTTTTGGTTTACATATCTTGTGCTTGAATGCTTTTATCTTATTCTTATGTATGTTTATGGGATGTTTGATTTCGGTTTTACTACCTTAATACTCGATCTCATATATTCTGAACCCTTGTGGTATGGGTGACTTTTTGATTTAGCAGGATTAAGTTCTAGCCCATGTTGGTAGGCTTTATCAAAGAATCATGAGGGGTTCTGGTAGAAACAATATGTTAAAAAGTCACAATATGTTGAATCGGTTTTGGTTTAGCATAAAAGCATATGTGTTTCAACGGTTTTCAACTTTTGCTTGCAATTGTTAAAACCGATTTTCAACCTTTCTCTGGTAAAGGTTGGTTGTTGTTATTCTTTTGTTTATGCATAAGGATGACAACATGATGATATTTCGACACCAATTCTCCCTGGACGAAGATGCAAACATATTGAAGAAGTGGATGCGAAATTTGAGGTAACAATCTTGTTAGTTAATTGTTTTCCTGTTTAAGAAAAGCCTGAGTTTATATCATATATATTTATTGCTTTTGCTTAACAAAATTTCAGTACATTTGATGTTTATTCCATGATGTGTGTATGGATGTGTGTGATTCAACTGGTTCCGGTTAAGAAAAACTATTTTTATCTTGCTTTATTGTGTGGTATCAATTTTTTAGGCTTACAAAATTTCGGTACAATTGATGTTGTGTGTGATTCAAATTGGTTCCGGTTAAGAAAAATTATTGTTATCTTGTGTTTGTATGGTATCAATTGTTTAGGCTTACACAATTTCGGTGCAATTGAGGTGTCTAATGTCTATGTTGTTTCAATTGCTTCCGGTTGAGGTGAATAATTGTGCAAGTTGATTTATGCAAGTTGATTTATGGATTAACGAAATTAAAGGTGTACGGGATGAGTTGTTCAGTCCGATTCTATTCCGGATAAGAGAAACTAAGTTAATTCTGATCTTAGTTAGACTTATCGAAGTGGGGTTTCGGTTATTCAAGTCTAATCGAATGCCTTAACAAGAAATGCTAGTTAACTAACCTAGTACTTGTCTTGTTTAAAATTGTAAGGTCTAAGTTTATGGATAATTAGAACCTGATGAGAAAAATAGAGTTATCCTTATTTTGGTCTTATTGAATTAAGCGGTTGTTTTTGAACAATCGTTTTAGCAAAGGGATTAAGGTGCTTAGTTGATTTGTGTTTTTCTAAACTAAAGTGGAAAAATTTGTCATATACCTACATCTTGAACTGTGGTCTTCCCTGAGTAATTCATAAGGGTGTACTCAGTATTAGTTAGTGGCTAGTATTGAAGCGGCATGTGTCACTATTAGATTAGTCAAACTAAGGACAGGTGTCTTGCCCGGATTAGCCACTTTCGATCTGAGATATTTCTTCTTTATTCTTTATTAGGTGTAAGAACCATTTTTGTATCTGAAGCTTGAATTAATGAATTGTTCTGAGGCTGCTTAGGAAGATTGTTACCATTTTCATTCTTCTTCAATTCCAGTTCAGTATTCTGATTATTAGTAGTACTAAGTATAGTATAATTGGTATTCAGAGTTGTTCATTCTTACCCACGCATCAAATTTAGCTCAATTTTTTTTTCCTCATCTCACCATGGTTGCTCAAACTTGTAAAGAGATTACAGAGACAACTAATAAATTACAACCTCAAATCGATACCATCAATCTCCAACTAGAATCGAAGCTTTCCACAGACGACTTCGATAACAAATTAAAATCTGGACTGGATTCACATATGTTGTCAATCAAAACGATGATGGAGGAGCTCTTGTCTACAAATCAATTCCACCAAGGTGATCATAGTGAAACTCAGGGACACGATCTACAGGTTTGGAATTCGTTTCACAATCATTCAGGGGGTCGAGATTACAATCCTCATCATCGTCTTCCCAAAATGGATTTTTCACATTTCGATGGAGACAATCCTAAAGGATGGCTTAATAAATGTGAGTATTTCTTTCAGATGCATGAGATTCCTGAATTTAACAAAGCTAGAATGGATGCGATGCATTTTGATGGAAAGGCAACTAAATGTTTTGCGAATTTTAGATTGAATAGACCTCATATTTCTTGGCAAGACTTAAGTAATAATGTTTGTCTTCGTTTTGAAAATCCTGCTCATGAAAACATTGTGGGTATGTTCAATAAATGTCTCAACTTACAACCGTGGATGCTTATTTTGAGGAATTTGAACATTTGAAGGCCTTACTGTTAAGCAAACACAACATATTTACTGAGGAGTATTTTATTAGCAGTTTTATTGGTGGGTTAAAGAAAGAATTAAGAGAGCCAGTGCTTATGTTTGGTCCTACAACACTGTTAACTGCTTTTTCTCTAGCTAGAATGCAAGATAAAACATTAGCTCTCTAACAAAAGTCTGTCAGACCTCCTACAAGAGCACATTACACTTCCTTTTCCACCACTAGACATTTTACTCCACAGCATGCAGTCACACCTGCTTCTTCCACTCAATCATCATCTTCCACTTCAAACCCATTACCAAAATATAACACATTTATTCCCATTAAAAGACTCACCCCTGAACAAGTGCAGGCTACAAAAGACAGAGGTATGTGTTATAATTGTGATGAGGTATACAAAAGAGGTCATGTCTGTAAACAACAACATTTATGCTTAATGATTGGAGCTGAGAGTGAAGACAATTCTCTAGATACAGAAGAAGCTTCTCCTCTTGAAGAAGAGGACTCACCTATGGAGAGTGACATGGAAATATCCCTTCATGCCTTGACATGTAATAATTCTGGTGAAACTATTAGAATTACTGGCCTTATTAACAAGAGGACTATTTCAGTACTTATTGATACTGGTAGCACATATAGCTTCATTGATAGTGACATTGCTAGGCAACTCAACTGTAATATTGAGCCAACTGCTAGCATGATAGTCACTATGGATAATGGTGATAGAACTGTCAGTAATGGTATTTGCTCAAACTTAAATTTTTCTATGCACAACCATAAGTTTTCTGGTAGTTTAAGACTCTTACCACTTGGTGGCTGTGATTTGTTTTTGGGAGCTGATTAGCTGAAGTAATTGGGAGATGTAATTTTTAACTTCTCCAAGTTGAGTATTTCTTTTAGACATAATGGTAAGAAGATTACACTTACTGGTACTCAAGATAAAGCTTCTTGCAGCATGATGAATGGCAATGAAGCTACAAGATTCTTCAAAAAACACACTCATGGCCTGATGGGCCACCTATTTTCTATCTCCTCTTCAACAACACCTACTCCACCACCACCACCTCAAGTTTCAGAATTACTTAATCACTATTCTGATGTTTTTTCTGAGCCAAAATCCCTTCCACCTCAGAGAAACCTAGACCACTCCATTCCTCTTAAACCAAATTCTGAACCAGTTAACATGAGACCTTATAAGTGTCCCTACCTTCAGAAGTCAGTGGTGGAACAACTAGTTCAAGATATGCTTCAGTATGGAATTATTCAAAGCAATCACAGTCTTTTTGCAGCTCCTATCCTTTTGGTCAAAAAGAAGGACAACACTTGGAGATTTTGTGTTGATTATAGGAAACTTAACAACATCACAGTCAAGGACAAATTCCCAATTCCCATCATAGAGTAGTTGCTGGATGAACTCTACAGGTTGCAAGTCTATTGATACTGATCTTCGTTTCAATTACTGTATTTTATGAAGTAATCGTATAGGATAAAATGAATCGTATTTGGTAGTAATCGTATTGTGATTCTCAAGATGATGATTCCTTAATAAGATGATGATTCTGTCAAATCTCTATGAAAATGAAGTAAGAGGTCTTCCCTCTTATAAGTTCTAGATCTTTTTCTCAAAATCTCCGAGAATATTATCTCAATTAAATTCTTAACCGAAAAAATCAATTTTTAGAAATAATTTTATCCAAATATTTACATCTATATCCATACTGTATACTTTCGAGAGTAACAAGAAAGGATCCATGATAACCGGTTAGATTGTCACCTTTTGGTTGTTGATTTTTTCTTCCCTTGAAGATTTCAACAATATGTTTGAACTTTTAGGTTCAACTTTTAATCTTGATGTAAGATCTTGATGCTCGAAAAACTTATTCTCCTTTTTAGAAGAAATCTTTGATCTACACTTAGATCTTGATTTTTCGGTTTTATACAGTCTCTCTCTCTGTTTAGCATCAGGATATTGCCTTTGATAATGCCCTCTTTGCCTGCACAGGTAGCAAACACCATAAATATTACGTTTTCTGGATCTAGATTCCTCAAATTTGTTTAGCCTTACCTCCTTGTCTCCTGAAGCATCCATACCCGGTGATGACTTTTCAAAGCAGTCGAGTCTATCTCTCAGTTTCTGATTCTATGCTTTTAACTTCCTTATCTCATCTTGACAACATTGAATATCAAAGATGAGTTTAGACACTTGTACCTTTTCGGAGCATTGAGTGACCTCGATTTTCTTCAGTCGCTTGTTAAATTTTTCTTTATCATTCAGAAAACTCTGTTTGAATTGATCAAGCGATGATTTTATTTCAACAATGTCAGATTTAAGAAGGTGAGTTTTTTTATACATGGAAATATTTCCTTGAAAATCGAAGGGGTAAACTCTTCTTGAGTATATATAGTTGGTAGAATTTCAGAGTCATAGACTTCTGCAATGGTTGCAACATGATCCATCTCATCAACATGATCATTCTCATTAGTACAATAATCAAGTGTGGCAGTATAAGCATTTCTTTTCCACTGTGTGTCCCTGGTTGGACAATCTGGAGAAATATGGCCAAACCCTTTACACTTGTAGCATTGAGGAATAATATCATCATCTCAGGTGTCTTCACGTTTATGTGAAGGAACACGTTTTCCTTTTGACACGGGTGATTCTCTTTTTCGATGTCTCAACAGTTTCTTGAATCGTTGAGTAATAAGAGACAAATAATGATTTAGTTCAGCTTCATCTTCAGCAGTTGGATCTTCCTGATCTTCAGAGTTTTTCGAATATTAGCCTTTTTATGATCTTGTAGGACAGATTGTCTTTTTGTTTAGAAATTTTTTCTTGATCACATATCTTCAGTTTTCCAACTAGGAAACTTCTAGATAGAGAAGAAAGATCATTAGCTTCAATGATTGCATGCTTCTTAAAATTGTGTCTAGATGGAAACGATCTGAGAATTTTGCATACTATATCTTTTTCAGAGATAGTCTTTCCAAGAGAGAAAGAAGCATTAATTATCTTAGAAAGTTAAAGATGAAACTCTTCAAAAGTATCGTTGTCATCCATTCGAAGGTTTTCCCAATTGGACGTAAGAGTTTGAAGTCTAGCTTCTTTCTCATAAGTGTATCCTTAGAATACGATCTGAATATTATCCCAAGCTTCTTTCGAAGTTTGACATGTTGATAAATGATGTTGTAGATCACGACTGACAGCATGTGTAATAGCATTCAAACCATCTGAAATCTGCTTAGCAAAAACCTTTTCTTCGTTTGAAAAATCCAATAAGGGTTTAAACTCAGTTTCCGAATTTTATACCATTGGGTAATTATAACCATCGATGACTAATATCCATGTATTAAAGTCTCGTGATTGAAGAAAAGATCTCATAGTATATTTCCATCATAGATAGTTTGTTCCGTCCAATCTTGGAGGTACGTTAATTGAAGTCGATTTATGAAAACTCGAGTTCATTCTTATAGGTAGGATCGCACCAAACACAGATTGTTAGATCTTTTCGTGTTTTCCTGCTCTGATACCAATTGAAAAGATGAGGGTACCCAAATCTACCTCAATCTAAAACTTTTCCACCTATAAGTCCTTTCTCCGAAAGTGATTGTCTATGGACAGAGTCGAGACAATACAACTAATCGGTTCACACTTCATGTGATCGTCTATGGATACAAGATCGAGACAATACAACAACGAAGTATGTTTACTTGATAAAGGGTTCAGACTTAACCAAACACAATAGGATTACTATCAAGTAAATAGGAATTAACGTTTATGTGTTTTACTTCTAATTATAATTGCGGAAATAGAAAAGTAAAAAACACAGCAAGATTTTGTTAACGAGGAAACCGCAAATGCAGAAAAACCTCGGGACCTAGTCCAGAATTGAATACTCACAGGATTAAGCCGTTATACAAAATCAAACCAACTTCGTATAGATGAGATCAAGCAACTAAACATATAGTTCACCTAGTTCCGTCTGTATTCCCACGCCTCCAACTTATGAATAAGTCACGTATTTGGAATAATTTCTTTGGTTCGTATTCCAAACAGTAAAGTAACAACAAATCTATTTGGTATCAACTCTTTTCAACCAAGTGATGTGAGTTCGATAAAAGTCTCTTCTGTTTATCTTAATAAACTCCTTTGTCAGGTCCTTAGATCTATCCACTAACGACTACAAAAGTAATCGCCTAGATTTTGCAATCAATACCTTGAATCACAAATAAATGTATTGATGCCGATAACTCAACTAATCAATCGAATATACCACAAGGATAAACCGATTATAGTTGGATCCTCTTTAAACGAAACAAGTATTGTGCACACCAAATATTATGAACCCAAATAAAAAATCTTTAAGGTCTTCTTTGTCTTCAAATCTTCTTAGATCTTCAATAAACACATGCACACAATCAACTTGAATCTCTTGTTATCAATCACGCACAAAACGGAGTCTGTTAACAATGGATTATCACAAGTCGTCTTTAGATATACAAACAGTCTAAAGATGACCGTCGAAACTTCGATCTAGTTTGAGTGAATCTTATATCAGAAGAGAATATTCTCAAGCATAAATAAACTAGGTGAAATCAAAGTTCAACAACCATTAGTCAATCAAATCAATCGAAAACTAATAATAAACCGCAATTATCTAGTTTCCCACCAGCGGTACTAATAGAGCTTCTCAATCCCAAAGAAGTCTTTAAACTGAACGGCCGTAAGAGATTTCGCCTAATTAGGTTACTTTCCTATCCGAATAGGCGGTTCCACCAGTAACAACACAACTAGGTAGTTTTGCTGGTTATGAGGATTAGTTTGCTCGAAATGCAAACTTTGGTATTTATAGACCAAAGAATTTCCATAATTCTTAAGAAATGCAATATATTCTAGATTCAGTTTCCATAATTCCTAGAAATGCTTTGTCCAAACGTTGACCGAAAATATCTTAGAAAATCTCTAATTAGTAAATGCACATTACCAATTTTCATTTATCTAAAAATAAAATTAACAACCTTAATTAAAAGATTCTTAACTTATATTTCTGAAAAAGCGGGGGTCTAACAACTACACCCAATATTTCGATTAGCAATCTGTATGGACTAACTACACGTTTTTATACTCCTTAAGTATGCGTACCGGTATGCGTACCTCAAATTCCAGCAGAAATTTTCGGAACTTAAGTATGCGTACCCGTTTGCATACTTTACCATCTTCGGTATTCGATAAAAGCTTCTTTTGGCCACAATTTCTTCGTCCGAACTCGAAATGACATCATTTTTTTTTGTATTCTTTTTATCTTTCAATTATCTTCAAGATGATGATGAGAAATCCTTAATTTTAATGAGTTAAGATCGGCCTTTGGCCCTTCTCTTGATTTTGAGCGTTTTGCTCTTTTTCGTCGCACTTCTTCCACTTCTCTTGGACTTGGGCACTTGGATACATGGAATACTTCTATTCATAGCTATTTTTAGCACTTTGTATCTCCTTTTTGGATGATTCACCTAATAGATTCAAATAAGAGAAAACAAGAGTAATAATACGAAAACATGCAAGAATAATAGCTAAAACAAGTATGGAATGGACACTAAAATCATATGAATTATGCAGTTATCAAATTCCCTCACACTTAGCTTTTGCTAGTCCTCAAGAAAACTAAATAAAACTAATCCTAAATACAACAACTCCATGTCGTTGAGAAAACGGTTACACTTAGCATGTATAACAAGCCTTTAAAGCCCTAGGTGTCCCTAGTGGACGAGTTATAGTCTCATGAGGGCTTACAAGAGGTATACCCACAAAACCTACTCCAATTTCTCTCCTTGGAAGAATTACTAAGGATAGACACAAAGTAGAAAGACAAATAATTAGCTTGCATATGTTCTTTAACTGCAAACATCCCACATACATTCCAATCATCACACATAAGTAATTACTTACGTGTGTCATTCAACCTGATTGCAAAACTCTACTAAGATAGTCATTATACTTGTTGCAATGTTTGCCACAACACTCGCATACTGAAATCACACAGATAGATAAGAGAATGGAAATAGAAAAATGAAGTGTGCAAATGTTGACTAAAGTGAAAGATGTTACCACAATACTTGTATGAATGTCGTCAAAGGATTCTTATTTATAACGCAATAGTTGAGAGAAGCACCCATTTAACTTGACCACATGATTAGATACACTAAGAGCATGTTTACTTTCAGCAAATATGTGATATTTGCCTTGGATCCTGCTGCTTGTTTAGGCGACGGAGATAGGGACAACGTTTCACACATACTGCTATCTAAGCGTCAAGAACCTCATCAATAGTCTTTTTTGACTTGCTATATAATGATGATAGGTTTTTATTTTTATCGACCACATGATTAGATACTCTAAGATCATGTTCCTTTTCAGCAAATACATGATAGTTTCCTTGGATCCTGCATTCCACGCTTGTTTAGGTGACGGAGACAGGGACAACGTTTCACACGTATTGCTATCCAAGTGTCGATAAATTAAGAGGAGCCTTATAGACATGTTTTCTTTTTCTTTTCTTTATTTATCTTTTTTTTTCTCGGATCACTCTTTATGAGTGTAAGACAATTGTCTTATGGGGCTTTCAAATACTCAACCAATGATTACCTTGCTACAACATCCACGGTGGTATTAGTATCCCATCAAATCACTTTAGAGAAACATATAACTGCAAAAATAAAAAGAAAGTGATTCAGTCATAATTGCGAGGATGAATCTTTCAAACGACTATCATAGCTTAGTTTCGCATTCAATTATGAACATAAATATTTAAGAATTTTTGAACGATAAAGTGGAACTCAACCTACAATTGTAAGAACTGTTTTAACCTGAAAAGGTTTAGAGTGTCATCCTAAATAGCTCATAAGTAACTCCAAAATATGAAGTCTCAAGAATGAAAGAAATCAAAGAGTATTATTTTTTTATGTGCATATGCAAATAGTATGATACTAAATGCTCCCCCACACTTAAACTCAACATTGTCCTCAATGTTCAAAAACCGAAAATTCTGATTTCTGACATAACAGCCCTGAAAAACTCAAAAACTGTACCAATGGGTAGAAAACTAGGAAAAACATCCTAAACGAAAGTTGTTCGCCTATGTCTTTTCTAAAACGTGTCAAAAGGGAACAATTTTTCGATAAACGGTCTGAATTTTATGGCCTCGGGACTGACTGGCATGCAATCTGAAAAAGTTCTGTAAAAAATACCGAAACTCAAATGTACAGGCCTATCGCTCCAACTTAACAGACCCAAAATTAAGATTTTCTTTTTGGGGTAAACTAATCAAATCAGACTCTGTATGAAGTCTCGAGAGTTGTTTTCGTGACACCTACGCATTCAGAATTTTCGGACGAGAATTGAATAAAAACTTTCATTATAGATATAGGACTTTGTAAAATCTAAGACGGGAATGCAAGATATGATATGCAAAACTAAGAAAATTAAAAATAAAAGGGATAGAGATACAAAACCGATGAGTTGCCTCCCATTTAGCGCTTTGTTTAACGTCCTCAGCCCGACTTGGCATTCCAATTATGCTACTCCTCCAGAGGGAGTAAATCACGAAATTCAATTACGTCTATGTTCTCTGTGGGAAAATTTTCGTAATATGGCTTCAATCTATGGTCGTTGACTTTAAAAGTTATCCCTGTAGTGAGACTAGTAACCTCAACTGCACCATAAGGAAAAACATTAGTAACAACAAACGTTCCACCCCATCGGGACCTTAGCTTTCCAGGAAATAATTTAAGACGAGAATTAAATAAAAGAACTTTTTGACCCACAACAAAACTCTTCCGAGAAATCATCTTGTCATGGAATTTTTTTGTCTTTTCCTTGTATATACGAGAACTCTCGTAAGCATCATTACGTATCTCCTCTGGCTCGTTAAGTTGTAACTTCCTTTGTTTCCCCGCATTGTCATAATCCAAGTTGCACATCTTTATCACCCAATATGACTTATGTTCAAGTTCAACCGGAAAATGACAAGCTTTGCCATAAATCAACCGATATGGATACATACCAATCATTGTTTTGTACGTCGTTCTATACGCCCAAAGCGCATCATTAATCCTAAAACTCCAATCTTTCCTGTAGTGTTTACGGTTTTCTCAAGAATGGATTTAATCTCTCGATTCGAGATTTCGGATTGCCCACTAGTTTGTGGGTGATATGGCGTACCAACCTTGTGTGTTACGTTGTACTTCTTGAGTAGATCATGGAAGGATTTCTGAAAATGTGAGCCTCCGTCACTGATAACCACTCTTGGTGTACCATGTCTAGAGTAAATATATTCCTTCACAAACTCACAAACAACTTGAGAATCATTAGTAGGGGTGGATTTAGCTTCCACCCATTTCGAAACATAATCCACAACAAGAAGTATATAAAATTTTCCGTTAGAATTGACAAAAGGACCCATAAAATAAATTCCCCACACATCAAATACTTCAACGGAAAGAATTGGTGTGAGTGGTATTTGATTTCGAGTACCTAGATTGCCCATTCTTTGGCATCTATCACAAGATTTGCAAAAAATATATACATCCTCAAATAGGGTAGGCCAATAAAATCCACTTTCAAGTACTTTGAAAGCGGTACATTTAGAACCAAAGTGACCACCACATGCATAAGTATGACAAAAGTTAAGAATAGATTGAAACTCAGAATTAGGTACGCACCTGCGAATGATTTGATCAGAATCGTATTTCCACAAGTATGGCTCATCCCATAATACTGCTTGGCTATTTTCTTAAGCTTAAGCTTTTGAAAATTAGACAATGTACTAGGTAATTGTCTTGTAACCAAGTAGTTCACTATATCCGCGTACCAAGGTGTTGAATCTCCAATTGAGAAAAAAATTCCGTCTGGAAAACGATCTTGTAAAGGAAGTTCTTTTTCGGAAACAACAAGTCTACTAAGGTGATCAGCAACAATATTTTCAACATATCTTTTATCCTTTATTTCATAATCAAATTCTTGCAGTAGAATCCACCGTATAATTCTTGGCTTAGCTTCTTTCTTCTTTAATAGGTACCTAAGTGCCGCATGATCAGAATAGACGACTTTTTAAACCTACCAAATAAGATCTAAATTTTTCTAGTGCAAATACTATACCCAAAAATTCTTTCTCGGTGGTAGAATAGTTGATTTTTGTATCGTTTAGGGTTCTAGATGCATAATAAATCACATGAGACAGCTTGTCTACTCTTTGACCCAAAACGGCTCCAACTGCATAGTCACTTGCATCACACATTAATTCAAATGGCAAACTCTAGTCCGGTGACTTGATAATTAGTGCAGTTGTCAACAATTCTTTCAATTTATCAAAGGCATCCTTGTACTCCTTGTTGAAGTAAAAAATAACCTCTTTTTGCAATAATTTGCACATCGACATTGAGATTTTGGAGAAATCCTTGATAAACCCGCCTGTAAAAACCTGCATGACCAAGAAACGAGCGAATTTCCCTCACCGAAGTGGGATATTGTAAGTTTATTATTAAATCTATCTTTGCTTTGTCAACTTCAAGCCCTCGAGAGGACGCAATGTGACCGAGCACTATTCCATGGTTTACCATAAAGTGACATTTCTCCCAATTTAAAACAAGATTAGTGTCTATGCATCTTTCAAGCACAAGTTCAAGATTTTGTAAGCAAATATCAAATGAATCGCTATAAACACTAAAATCATCCATAAGTACCTCAATTATGCGTTCCACGTAGTCAGAAAATATACTAACCATACACCTCTAAAAAGTGGCAGGCGCATTGCAAAGACCAAACGACATTCGTTTATAGGCAAACGTAGCAAAAGGACAAGTGAAAGTAGTCTTCTCTTCATCCTCCGGTGAAATAACAATATGATTGTAGCCCGAATAACTGTCCAAAAAGCAATAATGTGAATATCCCGCTAACCTCTCTAACATCTGATCAATGAAAGGAAAAGGAAAGTGATCCTTTCGGGTTGCGGCATTAAGCTTTCGGTAGTCTATGCACACTCTCCATCCATTTTGAACTCTTGTAGGAACGAGTTCATTATCTTTATTTCTAACAACAGCGATACTTACTTTCTTAGGTACCACCTGTACCGGACTAACCCATTTGCTGTCAGAAATTGGGTAAATCACCCCCACACTTAGCAATTTGAGGATCTCTTTCTTCACGACCTCCATCATTGTGGGGTTAAGCCTACGCTGAGCATCACGTACAAGCTTAAAATCATCTTCCATTAGGATTCTATGCATGCACATGGATGGACTAATGCCTCTGATATCAGCAATTGTACAACCAATAGTCGTTTTGTGCTCTTTCAGAACCCTAAGTAGACGTTCTTCTTGTATTGGGGTGAGGTTCTTTTCAATAATCAGCGGAAGTTCTTCTTTATCACCCAAGTACCCGTACTTTGGGTGGCCTGGAAGCGGCTTCAATTCTAGTTTTGGCGCCTGCACAATAGAAGGTAACGAAACCTCATTAGTTACGGGTAAAGTAATATAAAAAATATTACCCGGTTTAGCTTCTTGTAATTCCATTAAAGCACCACATATCTCCACCAGCTCTTTGGCTATCTCAACGTCCAGGTTTGGTTGCCCATGAACGTCCAAATCAATACTATTCCGTAGCATAACTCCAAGTTCATCTTCAACATTCAAATCAAACATTTGTTGCGCTAACGAACCAATAACATCAATAGAGAAAGCGGAGTGAACATCACTAGGATAACGCATGGTTTCAAAGATATTGAACCGTATGATCTCCTTATCAAATTCCATAGTGAGTGCACCACTTTCAACATCAATCTTCGTCTTTGCAGTTTTCATGAATGGTCTCCCAAGAAGTAACGAAGTAGATGAACAATTATCTCCATTATGCATTCCACAATGTAAAAATCAACCGGAAATATTAACTGATTCACTTGAACTAACACGTCCTCCACGACTCCCTTAGGATATATATTGGACTTGTTAGCTTTTTGAATAATAATCCTTACCTCTTTTAAAGGTTCAAGATTTAAAGAATCATAAACATCGGCTGACATAACACTTATGGAAGCTCCCAAATCAAGCAAATCACGCTCGAATATTCGATTACCAATGGTAACGGGAACTATGAAGCCTCCAAGATCTTCACACTTTGTAGGCATCTTCTTAAGTAACATAGCTGTAGCACTTTCTCCCACCTGAGTAATCTCTTTAGCAATCAACCTATCCTTCCTTGTACACAAATCCTTCAAAACCTTGGCATACCTAGGTACGGTTTTGATGGCCTTAATAAATGGAATGTTGATGTGTATCTTGCTGAAAATATCCATGATCTCCTTTTCTTGAGCTTGCTTCTTCGACTTGGCAAAACGACTAGGGGAACCTTGTCCTTAGGTTGGCCGTTTGAGGTTGGTTTTTCCTTTGGGACGGTTTGCTCATCTACTTCCTTTTCGATGTCGTCACTAACCTCTTTTTGTTGATGTGGCTCTTCAGATTGTCTCCCACTTCTTAGTGTTACTGCATTTACGTGCTCTCTTGGTTCACAAATGGTTGTGATGAGAATGTTGTCGACGTTTTTGACTTCATTAGATTCAAATTTGTAGATAACTACCCAATCTGAGTATGCAAATCTTTAATGGCCGCATCGTTCTTTTGTTGATTTTTCATTACTGTTTCCTTAAGACCCTCATTAGAAGAAGTAAAACTATGCATAGTTTGCAAGATGCTATTGATCTTATCGTCTACAGATGAATCTGTATTCTGTGCTTGATGTTGTTGTGGTTGCTGAAACTGTTGTTGAAAACCACCCTGTCTTGCATATGGATTAGGAGCTGCAGCTTGCTTGTTAGCATAAATAAGATTTGGGTGATCTTTCCAACCAGGATTATAAGTATTGGAGTATGGATCATACCTTGGCCTCTGATTAGGAAATATGGCATTTACCACGGCTTCATCTTCGTATGGTGGAATGATCACTGCTGCCATCCTTTGTATTACTTTCTCTATGTTGTTCATTCGTTGCTCTGATTGTGAAGTTTCTTCCATATTGCTAACTCTTCTGACATTTGAGTTATTTCTGGTGTAAAATTGTTGAGTATTCGAAGCCATAATCTCTATCAAACTAGTTTCCTGCGAGATATTCTTTTCAGTAAGTGAACCACCATCGGCTGCATCAATCAAGTTCTGTTGCTCTGGAAGTAACCCTTCATAGAAGTATTGAATGATGAGTGTTGGGTATATGTTGTGATGGGGGAAGCTTGCCACAAAATTTTTGTACCTATCCCAGTATTCATAAAGAGACTCCCCAGTAATCTAAAGAATACCATTAATCTCTTTACGAACGGATGTTGCCTTAGAAGTAGGAAAAAATACTTCTCTAAAAATAGTTTTTTCATCTCATTCCATGTTGTAATACTCCCTGGAGGAAGGTAATACAAACATTCTTCCACTGAATATAATAAAGAGAATTGAAAAGCTTTCAACAATGTTGTATCACTGTCTTCGGTACTTTGCCTAAGACTCGTCATCTTCTATTGAAATTGTCGAAGATGACGATTCGGATCTTTACCTGGAAGTCCCTTGAACTTTGGTATATGATGAAGTAGATTCGACTTCAGCTCCACTGGGTTAGTGATCGTAATACACAGTGGTTGCGAATCTAAGCATGGAGATGTCAACTCTCGCAGTTTCCTCTCATGAGGTGGAGGAGGTGGGTTTGTACCGTCGTTCACCATTGTTGATGTAGAAGGTTCTTCTTGTAACTGTGGACGTGCTTGTAACACCGTTCCCCTACGAGTTTGGATTCCGCACCTCTGGTATTCCCAGTCTTTCAGTGCCGGATATTAAGTACATGAAAACAAAAAACTAGAAAACAAAATTAAAAACTAAAAAGAAATTTTAAAAAAAAGATTAAAACTAATGAAAATAACAACTAAAGCTATCGACTGCTCCCCGGCAGCGGCGTCAAAATTTGATGGGATGTCGTAGAATCAAAAGAATAATAATTCCACACTATTAACTGGTAATATAATGGAAGTAAGGATCGTTTCCACGAAGAGCAGTGAGTTTTAGTTGTCAAAGTGCCACAAAGGGGGGTTTTGTTTTAGATTTCAATAAAGTAAATAAAAGTAATTGAGCATATTAAGTTGTAAGCAACAGAGACAGATATGATCGAGGAATCCTTCTTTGTTAATAAACCGTCAATGAGTTAATATATTCATCTATTTGTCATTAATCATAGATTATCACCAACCGTAGAAAAGCATCTAGAGTAGTGTTATTCTCTAAAGTCCTTTGGTCACCGGGTACCGAAGCGCTCGAATACCATATTTTATTCATCCTAACCACCAAGTAGTAGCGCATTCAAGGTGTAGCTTGGTCGAATACTTTATGTTTTGTGACTTAGGTTGATCCTAGTAGTTAAACTCTTAGCGCAAGGTTCACTTTATAGTGTTGTTTCTATACGTGATTGCTCCACATAATCCCTCTGCAAGGTTTCATGTTTTCTACTTGTGTAGGGGTTATTCAATAATTACACGGATATATTAACCCTTTAATAGCTTTAGATTAATCAATAAACTGATTTAATTGGCCACCTAGAACAATCAACAAATCAATCATAATATTTACTCATAATAGAAACAAACGATAATCATATGAAGAAATCAAAATAGATTCATATATTAAATAAAATCAAGTTTACAACTTAGAATTCATCCTCAATCAATAGGTGTTTATCTACTCATGGATGTAGAAGCATCCATGATATATATATATAAGAAAAGTTTAGAGATATCGTTACGATTGAGAATCTCTCTGAAACCCTAGCTTTCGCTCTATGTGTAGTTTTCTCCTCTCCAAGCTTTTCAATTTCGTGACTTATGTTGTGATATCATTTTACATAACCTAACACATTTTTATAGGTTTACATTGCTTGGTCTTCACGTATTTAGTTCGGTTCAAGAACCCGACCCGAAAACACGAACTAACGACTCCAAACGTGATCTTAGGCCTTCACAAGTATACATACACGTTTTTATACTCCTTAAGTATGTGTACCGGTATGCGTACCTCAATTTTAAGCAGAAATTTTCAGAACTTAAGTATGCGTACCCGTTTGCATACTTTACCATCTTCGGTATTCGATAAAAGGTTGTTTTGGCCACAACTTCTTCGTCTGAACTCGGAATGACCTCATTCTTATTTCATTCTTTTTATCTTTAAATTCTCTTCAAGATGATGATGATAAATCCTTAATTTGAATGAGTTAAGATCGGTATTTGGCCCTTCTCTTGATTTTGAGCGTTTTGCTCCTTTTTGTCGCACTTCTTCCACTTCTCTTGGACTTGGGCACTTGGATACTTGGAGTAATTATATTCATAGATCTTTTTAGCACTTTGTAGCTCCTTTTTGGATGATTCACCTAATAGAGACAAATAAGAGAAAACAAGAGTAATAATACGAAAACATGCAAGAATAATAGCTAAAACAAGTATGGAATGGACACTAAAATCATATGAATTATGCACTTATCATATGTTCATAGGATCGGTTCCTCAATCTTCTAAAAATGTGTTGCACCTCTTACAAGGATCGATTTCCCTTTGTAATCGGTTGCACCTCTTCATAGGATCGATTCCCCTTTGCTTAGAGTTGGTCATACTAATAACACTAAATCGATCATACCATCTCAGGTGATTACTTAAGATCGGTTTCACTAATAAAAGTCATACCAATAAAAAAATCAGGCCTTGTGAATAGTTTTAATAAGAACATAAACAAGTCATGTGCGATTATACTAATCACACATATTGGTAGTTCACAAGATATGCAATGAATCACAATACCAATAAGCTTAGCGATTTCCCTTCTGATTCACAAAACGAGTTCATGAATGTACTTCCTTTAAACGAATGTAAAACATCGTTTCCTAGGATGAAATCTTCACCTCATAACCATACATAATCACAATAGCATTCAAACGATTACGTCGATGTCTTATATACAAAGTTTAACGGTTTAAGCAATAAACTTCGTATTGTATTCCTTAATACTACATCTAACTAGAGTGTAATCATTCATGCTTCGCAGTTATATTTTCAATATGCACAACTTGAAAGATACGTTAGGGAATGAAACAGTTCAAGTCAAATATCACTAACCTCAAGTGGAAGGATGATATTGTCGTTGTAGCTCCTTGCTTCTTCACTTCTTCAAGTCTTCGCAATACTTGTAATATGTCATATCCTAATACTTTCAATCTGACCTATACGAAGTTGACTCTAGTACATAATCAAGCGACTCTTTAAATTAGTTTTGGTTCACTAAAATATGACAACCAAACTTGACATACCAACGCTTGGTGGGTTCAACCGAGCTATGTTCTAACATATACAAGAATCAATTCATGAACATTAAGCCACGGTTTGCAAAGTTAATTTGCATTCCTTAAATCATAAAACTTTTAGTTCATGAGTATGAGAATCATACATTACCGATTTTAGAACTTCACCACTGTGTTCGCAAACTAACAGCAGCTCCGGACCTTGGCCTGCTCAAGTTGTTCGCAAACCCGGTTCACGAACAACCGTTCCGGACCCAACTCAGGTAAACCCGTTCGCGTACTAGGTACACAAACAAGAGTTCCGGACCTTCTCAAGTAAATCCGTTTGCATACTAGGTACGCAAACAAGAGTTCCGGACTTGAATCATCACAATACAGTTCGCGTACTAGGTATGCATACCGTGTTGTATCCAATCATGTGTAATTTTTCTAGAATCTCATTTCAATCACTAAAATATCCTTGGAAGACGAAAATTGTAATCTCACACATACCATTAGCTTCAAGTACTTCTCAAGTGATCGAATGATCAATACGAAACTTCCCGAGCTAACATCAAATGACTGTCTCACACAAATCATATAAGATATTCAAGATAATTTTCACATGATCATCTTTTGGCTTAATATTTAGTTTCCAACAAATAAATATTTTCAACTAAACTCGTCAAGAAACGATGAATGTAGCTAAAGCAAAAAACTCCCAACACGTATTTCGAGAAATAGATAAGCGAGATAAACTCGGCTCGAAATATCAAATGTGTATAATATAAAAGTTTATATAGCTATACGAATTAGTCTCATTAGAAGATAGAATAGAATAGACTTCTCAGTGATATATAAGTTTTAGTCTCCACATACTTTTGTTGATGAAGTTCCTCCAAGCTCCTCAGTAGATCTTCTTCTTTAATTGGTGAACGCCGCGAAGTCTAAATCTCAACTACACATTTTATCCTAATCCGAGACATAGCTATAAGTAGACTAGAAATCAAGTATATAGTTTTGATCAACTAAACTTGACAAACAAACTTGAGATATAAACGCTTGTGAGTTCGACCGAGCAATGCTCTAACGGTCTTCTTCCTAACTCTTTTAGGGTTTAGCGACTACAAAGTCTTCATAGGGATTAGTGAAGCCAGGTACAATTATCTTTCCTTTATAACTCAAGTATCCTGATCTTGATCGATTGTAGAGCTGCTCACTCGATAAAGATAGATGGAAATCATCAAAGTTCTCTTCGTATAAAACTTTGTTGATCCACAAGTTTTATACTTGTGAGGTGAATAATAATCTAGGATGCACTTCGGGTTGCATAAGTACGGATTTTGAGGTTAGCTAGACTTTTTCTATCGCTATCGATTTCCACACCTTTGTTCAAGTTATTTGATTGTAAAAGGAAATCAATATATAGTCTTAATCCGTGGGAGGCAGATTTTGTTTAAAGTCTTCAATTGAGTTGAATCAACTCTTAGTTGGTGTGACATCATCTAAGGGAATCAATTGCGTGGAGCCCTGCAGGGATTCAAGAGGCGTAAGGATCACGACTGTACCTTAATCGATGGGATACCTTTTAGAGCTCAACTGCATTCCAGTCCGAAATTAATTGGTAGTAGGCTAGTGTCTGTAGCGGTTTAATACGGTTTGGTGTTCAATATGAACTAGGTCCAGGTGTTTTTCTGCATTTGCGGTTTTCTTATTAACAAAACTTCTGGTGTCTGTGTTATTTCTTTATCCGAATTATATTGTTGATCTTTATAATTGAAATATCACAGGTTGTACGTTGATCAATCTTAGTAGATATATCCGACCTAGTTTGTTGGATACGACTTGATTGATTCTTGGACAATTGGTCTTTGGTATCGTCCAAGTAATCTCTTTGTGATTAGGTTCACAGACTTGTTTCTGTAAACGTTCTAATCGCAAGAGAGTGACATATAACTGTAGATACTATTCCTTGATTGAGTTTAAATCTCGGAGTCATATTGAGTTTTTCATACAGATTTTCTAAGAAAAAAGTGGTGGTGTATTTTGGTGCCCCCCGCGTTTTCAGTTCTAATCGCAAGAGAAATAGATAAAAGTCTAAGATATTATTCCTTGATTGAGTTAACTCTCATAGTTGTATTGAGTTTATCCATGTAAATTGCCTAAGAAAAAAAGTGGTTGTGTATTTTAGTACCCCCACGTTTTTATTAAGTGTTTGTTATAGAGAATTTTCCTGGCCATCTCTTGAATATTCCTATTCTTTCTTTCTGCAACTCCATTAGCTTTCCAATTTATCACAGAAATCGAACACCTTAGTGTCCTTGAACTCAGTTCCTCGATCACTTCTAGTTTTCTTTAGTTTGCGATGTTCATTCTGTTAGAGCATAGCTCGTTTGAACCCACCAAGCATTGTTATGTCAAGTTTGGTTGTCATATTTTAGTTAATCAAAACTTATTTAAAGAGTCGCTTGATTATATACTAGAGTCAACTTCGTATAGGTTAGATTGGAAGTGTTAGGATATGAGACTTATAAGTATTACATGAAGACTTGAAGAATGTGAAAAAGTTTGGAGCTACAACGACAACATCATCCTTCCTCTTGAGGTTAGTAATATTTGACTTGAACTGTTTCTTTCCTTAACATATCTTTCAAGTCGTGCATATTAAAAACATAACTGCGAAGTTGTATATGAAACTCTAGTTAGACATAGTATTAAGGAATACAATACGAGGTTTATTGCTTAACCATTAAACTTTGTATATAAGACATCGACATGATCATATGAATGATATTGTGATTATGTATGGGTATGAGTGAAGATTTCATCCTAGGAAACAATGTTTTACATTCGTAAAGGAAGTAAGTTCATAAACTTGTTTTTTGAATCGAAAGGGAAATCACTAGGCTTATTGGTGTTGTTATTCATTGAAAATCTATTTTGAATTACCAATATGTGTGTTTAGTATAACCGCTCATAAACTTGTTTATGTATCTTGGTAAAACTATTCACAGGGCCTGACTTATGTATTGGTATGAATTTTATTAGTGAAACCGATCTTAAGTAATCACTCAAGATGGTATGATCGATGCCTTGTAAATAACAACTTTTATCTAGTCATTGGGGAACCGATCCTAGTAAGAGGTGCAACAAATTTGCAAGAGGGAATCGATCCTTGTAAGAGGTGCCACACGTTTTTAGTAGATGAGGGAACCGATCCTATGAACATTTGCAACAAGTTTGTAGTTTTGGGGGAACCGATCCTATGGACATGTGCAACCGAATACAGGTAGTTACCATAAGTTGTGGAGAACTGATTCTAGTACCTAGTCAACCGAATTTTGGTAACTAGCGTGACTATGCACAGTACTCACATGGAGTTAGAACCGAACTTGTTTTGGTAGAACCGTGAAACCCATAATTGGTGATTTAATAGGATAAACAATCACATAGTTCTTGGAATTCAGACGAACCAATTCTAAACTTGTTTGGAAGTGTGGTAAATCGTTTCCAAGATTGTAAGTATGAAAAAAGGCTTGCAAAGTAAAGATGTAGACATACTTTGAACATGTGCAGTAACTCATGTCATTAATTGTTCAAAGATATTCCTTGATAGCTAAAGGAGAATCCCAGGATTGAAATATATTGAGAATCTTTTAATTAATGTTTCTTAGTTTTTATATTCTATTTAATCTCCATCAATTAAATTCATATCTTTAGAAAATAATAATTAGTAATGTGCATTTACTTATAGATTTTTCTATTGGGATTACAGTCAATATTTGGACAGTGCATTTCTAAGGGTTATGAAAACAAATTTTGTATTTATTGTATATCTTTGAGAATATTCGGTTTTGGAAATTCCTTAGTGTCCAAACTTCGTTGTCTATAAATATTTAAGTTTGCATTTATAGCAAACTAGTCCTCAGAGCCAGCAAAACTACCTAGTTGTGTTGTTACTGGTGGAGCCGCCTATTCGGAGAGGAAAGTAACCTAATTAGGCGAAATCTCTTATGGCCGCTCAGTTTAAAGACTTCTTTGGGATTGGGAAGCTCTATTAGTACCGTTGGTGGGAAACTAGATAATTGCAGTTTATTATTAGCTTTCGATTGATTTGATTGACTAACGGTTGTTGAACTTTGATTGCACCTAGTTTGTTTATGATTGAGAATCTTCTCTTTTGATATAAGATTCACTCAAACTAGATCGAAGTTTCGACGGGGATCTTTAGACTGTTTGTAGATCTAAAGACATCTTGTGATAATCTAACATTACCAGACCCCATTCTGTGTGTGATTGATCACAAGAGGTTCAAGTTGATTGTGTGCAGGTGTTGATTGAAAATTAAAGAAGATATTAAAGACAAGAAGACTTTTTGGGTTCATAATCTTTGGTGTGCACAATACTTGTTTCGGATGGAAAGGGATCCAACTATAATCGTTTTATCTTTATGATAGATAGGATTGATTAGTTGAGCAGATCGGCATCAATACACTTCTTTGTGATTAATAGTATTGATCGCATAGTCTATGTTGATGGTGGTTTTTAGTTCAGGGCTAAATTTATAAAACCTTGCATTTAATGTGCCGTCATTCTGCAAGGAAACGGAGCCATGTAAAAGTGATAAGTGTTCAACCTATTCACTGGCGCATTTATTGAGCATCTCAATATTTTCTCATGAAATTTGTCCAGAATGGTGCATGTAGCAACAATCCCAGATATTCTATAAATTTTGGTACCTTGCATGTATTATTCAATTAATATAAGTTCCTTTGAATACCTTATGTGTTATGTTCACCGGATGAACCCTTAATGTTGATATGGCATGACAATTTGTGTTCACTCGCAGCAGAGTAGCACGAATTTCCAAATATCAAGGATAAGGTCTTTGCATAAAGTATCCATTCAGAAAGCATACTGCTCTCTGGCAATGAACTTAAACAACTCTGTGTCAACACATATAATTCAATAAATTTTGTGATAATTCACAAGATTCATATATTACCCAGACTAATTTGCAAAAATTAGGGTTTTGCGCCTCGTGCAGTATATCATACCTTGCCTGTCGAAATTAAGCCTAGGCAAACTAGGTAATTAAATCCGCCATGGATTAGTGGGCGCAAAATCTTGCCCAGAATCAGAAAACAAGAAATATAGGAGCAGCAGCAAAGGGAGGCGTGGCCATGCCTTAGGCCATCCGGCACCATTTTCCATTGTCCACGCCTCATGTTGCCAAAACCGGCCTTATTTCCCTCGACCAATCAGGTCGCCTTAAATCCGCCACACGCAGATCGACATCAATACACTTCTTTGTGATTAATAGTATTGATTTCATAGTCTATGTTGATGGTGGTTTTTAGTTCAGGGCTAAATTTATAAAACCCTGCATTTAATGTGTCGTCATTCTGCAAGGAAACGGAGCCATGTAAAAGTGATAAGTATTCAACCTATTCACTGGCGCATTTATTGAGCATCTCAATATTTTCTCATGAAATTTGTCCAGAATGGTGCATGTAGCAACAATCCCAGATATTCTATAAATTTTGGTACCTTGCATGTATTATTCAATTAATATAAGTTCCTTTGAATGCCTTATGTGCTATGTTCTCCGGCTGAACCCTTAATGTTGATATGGCATGACAATTTGTGTTCACTCACAGCAGAGTAGCACGAATTTCCAAGTATCAAGGATAAGGTCTTTGCATAAAGTATCCATTCAGAAAGCATACTGCTCTCTGGAAATGAACTTAAACAACTCTGTGTCAACACATAGAATTCAATAAATTTTGTGATAATTCACAAGATTCAGATATTACCCTGACTAATTTGCGCCTCGTGCAGTATATCATACCTTGCCTGTCGAAATTAAGCCTAGGCAAACTAGGTAATTAAATCCGCCATGGATTAGTGGGCGCAAAATCTTGCCCAGAATCAGAAAACAAGAAATATAGGAGCAACAGCAAAGGGAGGCGCGGCCATGCCTTAGGCCATCCGGCACCATTTTCCATTGGCCACGCCTCATGTTGCCAAAACCGGCCTTATTTCCCTCGACCAATCAGGTCGCCTTAAATCCGCCACACGCACATAAGTTGTGGATGAGCCCATACTTGCCGGTCCTATTTCCCATCAACCAATCAGGTCGCTTTAAACTTGCCACACCCATGATTGGTCGGCCTCTCTTATGTTGACCAATCAGGTTGCTCTAAACTTTCCACAGTATTAAAAGAGGCAAAAGTGCGCCAGAGGGTCATAAAGCCAATTGGCTTCCCAAAAATCGTACCAACATGCCAATGGCATGCCAAACGTGCCATGGCATGCTAAACACACCATTCCGTTCCACATACTAATGGCATGCCAAACATGTCATGCCATGCCGAGCCGATGCACTAAACGCGCATGCCATAGGTGCTACTTTTCCGCAGTAGCAAGCCAAACGTGGCAACATACCATAAATAGTGCACTAACGTGCCAACCCATCTTCTATTCGTGCCCAACGTCATAATAGACTTCAATGTGGTTATCCTAACCAGAAACACGACCTTGCATGGTCGAAACCCTAATTTCCAGTCATGGCACAAATTATGTCACTTCGGGCCCCACAACATGCCACGAGGCGTGCGGGACCCAGAAAGCCCTAATAAAGACGCCATATCATAGCCACCCGCGGCAATCCTTGCTCCTGTGGACGTTTCCATATGATGGTCTGGATATGGTTCCTTTGGTATGGATATGGCACCATTTTCACAAAACGTCGATGCGCCACGGCCACATGCGACATGTCGCATGCCGTATGCACTAATTAGGGTTTTTCCACGCCAAACCCTAATTTAGGAAAAATTGCTACGCCAACCAAGCCAAGTAACGTTTTTCAGAGCATTGAGATTGATGTGGAAACATGGCCAATGTTGTCGGAGCCATATTTGGGTCTAACACCAATATGCCATAACAGCTGCCATGGCTACGCCAGGCGCCACCATGTCAATGGCGCCACTTTGCTATACAACAAGATGTGGCCATAATCAATAACCATCCTTTCTTATAAGCTACAATATCGGCCGTCCAAATTCGTTATTGAATTGAAAGACCTGTGGCAAGTTTTAGGCGGAATCCAAGGCAAGCCTAATAGCATCACGTGTTATTTTTCTATGGAAAGTCTCTTGACTTCGGCTTGCCATACGTAGCAATCTGCTACACGTTTTTCACAAAAACACTCGAGACACCAAACATGTCACAAACTAGGGGATGCTCATCAGGGTATTGGTCTGGCGGTTTACATCGTGCGGCGTGCAACACGTCCATCATAAGAAAGTGTCAGGAAAGCATGGAAGTTAGTGGAGGCAAGAAATAGTGGGTGCAAACAAACCCGCTTCCTTCATAGTGGAGGCGTGGTTTCTCGCAGTTACACGTTACTCCACTCTTCAATTATTCAATCACTCCCACTTCCTACGAGACCAGGGTGTATTCAATTATGACTTGTATAAATAGGTTTTACCTATTTCCATCAAGCAACAAGTTTTGGTGATAACAACAACACAGTATCCAGAAAAATACCAAAGAACTGATAGCTTTCATTCCGCAAGCCAGTTCCAAATTCTGATACAAGTCATAAAATAGCCACACCTTCAGAATTAACCATTCTGGTCTCAACACCTTTTTCGCTTCCCTCTCTAAGAACAACCTTTCTCCTGCACTTTGTGACCGAAGCAAGACTGGAACGGCCATTTCTTGGTTTAGGCCAGGATTGTAAAGATTGATCTCTCGAATATAAAAATACTCCCATACAATGCATTTTTTTTTGTTTAGACTCGTTTCTCATCCACACAACCTAATTACCAAAACCAGCAGAAACAGTTTTTACCCATAAACATTCTATCAATTACTTTTGTAGTTGTTGAGAGATTGATCTAAGGACCTGAAAAAGGAGTTTATTGGTTAAACGGAAGAGCCTTTGTCAAACTCATATCACGTTGTTTGAAAAGAGTTGTTACCAAACAGATTTGGTGTTCCTTTACTGTTTGGAATACGACCAAAGGAATTGTTCCAAGTGCGTGACTTATTAACAAGTTGGAGGCGCGGGGATACTGAGGGAACTAGGTGAACTATAGGTTTAGTTGCTTGGTCTCAACTATACGAAGTTGGTTTGATTTTGTATAACGGCTTAATTATGAGAGTATTCAATTCTGGACTAGGTCCCGGGGTTTTTCTGCATTTGAGGTTTCCTCGTTAACAAAATCTTGCTATGTCATTTACTTTTATTTTACGCAATTATAATTGTGTTTATTATAATTTAAAGTAAATCACACAAACGTTAATTCCTATTTTACTTGATAGACAATCCCTAGAGTTTGGTTAAGTTCGAACCTATTATCAAGCAAACATACTTCGTTGTTGTATTGTCTCGATCTCGTATCCATACACGATCACACGAAGTGTGAACCGATTAATTGTATTGTCTCGACTCAGTCCATAGAAAATCACTTTCGGAAAAGGACTTATAGGCGGAAAAGTTTTAGATTGAGGTATATCTGGGTACCCTCGTCTTTTAAATTGGTATCAGAGCAGGAAAACAAGAAAAGATCTAACAATCTATGTTTGATGCGATCCAACCTATAAGAATTGAATCTAATGGATGATTCAGTTAATGTAAATCAAAACATCAAGAGTTTTGAATTAACACTTGATGATGGAATCTACGATTCAATATCTGAAGAAATCATCAGTAGAGATTCTACTAGACAAGTTAATCTTGTTAATAATGTAGGAACCGATGACAACTGGAAAATTTGGCTAGAAGAAAAGATGGATGAAATTTCCGATGACGATGACTCAGATTTTGAACGGGAAGTAGAAGAGGATATCTCAAAATATTCTAAAATACTGAATCCTTTGAAAAATAAAAAAATGAGTTCTTCGGATTTCGTTGGTATTATGACTCCTATTTGTCGTGAGAACAAGAAATTGAAGAAGTTTTTTCAAGGATATTATATTGGTTACCAAATCAGTGATTCTCTTCTTAAAGATCGTACAAACGAGCTAAATTCTAAGAAATAAGAATGTGAAAATCTTCGAAGATATCTCTTTTTGTCGAAAAAGAAACTTGATGAATCTGAAGCAAGGGTTAATTCTCAACCATAGAGTTTTGAAGAGAAAGAAGGTGTATATCTCTCACGAGAAAAACATCTTAAGGATGATCTAGCTGGTGATCTTGACAAAATCAAGATATTGGAAGAAGAAATTTTGGAACTTAAAAAGTTCAATATTATCTCAAAAAATTTAACCTCAATGTTAAAAGCAAGTATAAATCATCGTGATACACGAGGGTTGGGATATAAGGGAATAGATGCTTCAAATATTAACAAAGAGGTAAAATTTGTTAAAGCTACTAATTCTTCTCAACCAAAGGCTTCCATTGTTGTCAAAATGATACTATTTCTTGTAAATAAGTAAAGCCAGTCAAGCCTAAGAATTGTGTTCAACCAGCAGCAATCAAAGAGAGCACTTCTACAAATGTCAAGAAAGAAACAACGTTGAACAAGGATAAGAAGAAGAAGAAAACTCGTTGAGCTCCAATGCAAGAGGATACACAAAAAGGTAACACTAAAACTCATACTTCATATGTTTATACTAAGCATTGTTATTATTGTTGTATTAAAGAGCACTTGCAGTGGGGATGCAAAGTTCGTAAGATGCAAGATGCACTTTCTTTTGTATCAAACGAATTTGATAAGTTTGCTTCTCATAAGAACTCAGATCGTTATTGTCCTAAGTTTAGGAAAAAGAATTATTATAATGATAATTCAAATTTTGCATATCACTCGACAAGGTCATCTCATAAAAGACCCAATTACATAAAGAGAGATGAATTTTTCAATGCAAAGAGAAGATCTGATGTTCCAAATTGGAGAAAGGATGTTTCGCAAAGTATTCAAAAGGAAAATCGTCCTAATGATATGAAGGATAAAGATGCTCCTGCGAAACCCAACTCTAAATGGTTCCCGAAGTCCTCCATACCCAAGAAGGGACCGAAAGTTAGTCACAAGAATGACTCTCAACTGTTAATTGTTGGTGACAATAATTATAAGAGTCTTCTTGAAAGACTAAAGAAAGACATCATGTATGAATTCTCTTGTACTAGTAAAGGTTGTGATAATGACACTCTTCATCACAAGTCAAAGAAGAAAAACAAGAGATGGAACAAGAGAAAACAAACCAAGCAAGAGGTCAAGAATGATGATTCTGTCTTAGTCACTCATGACGAACAAGACAAGGCTCAACTCAACACAACCTAGTTGTGCTAGAATGTGCATGCTCATCTTGGTACTCAATCTTTTAAAAGGTGAGGAAGTACATGAAACTGATCACGTGATCTCTCGGTTATTATATGACTAATTAACATCTTTAGAGAGATTTCTTTTCTTATATACTCATACTTTCTCTATCTATATTTGAGGTTTTGATAGAAACAATAATTTTGAGTTTATGATATTGATATCTACTGATCATATATGTGTATCTCTTGTTTTTACGGTTAAAATGAGCCAAAATTCACCAAATTCGGACATCGTATGCAAAAGTTATGTCAAAAACAGTTTAGTGTTATGATCCGTCACAAGTAACTCTTAAGAACCGATCCTAGTGATAGGTGCAATATTGGGAACCGATCCTAGTGAGAGGTCCCCATACGAAGACGTGTAAAACTGTTTTTCCCATAACTTATTGGTCCGAACTCGGAATTATCTCATTCTTTTTGCATTGGTTTCGCGATTCAATTCCCTATAAGATAGAGGTAATTTAAATACTTGATTCTTTGTTGAATATTTATGGTGTATTGCGCTTGAGTTTATGGGATGATTGATTTCGGTTTTATTACCTTAATATTCGATCTCATATTGTGTGAACCCTTATGGTTTAGGTGACTTTTTGATTTAGCGGGATTAAGTTTATCAAAGGATCATGAGGGATTCCTGTAGAAACAATATGTGAAAAAGCCACAATATGTTGAATCTTTTGGTTTAGCATAAAAGCATACGTGTTTCGAGTTTTCAACTTTTGCATATCATAGTTAAAACCGGTTTTCAACCTTTCTCTGGTAAAGGTTGGTTATTGTTGTTCTTTTGTTTTGCGAGAGGATGACAACATGATGATATTCTCCCTGGAAAGATAAGAAGAAAAAGGAGAAGAGGATACGGAATTTGAGGTAACAATATTGTTAGTTAATTGTTTTCCTATTTAATAAAAACATGATTTTATTTCATATCCTTATTGCTTTTGCTTAACAAAATTTCGGTATAATTGATGTTTATTACATTATTTTTGTATGGATGTTTGATTGTGATCCAATTGTTTCCGGCTAAGAAAAACTATTGTTATCTTTCGTTATTGTTTGGTACCAATTGTTTAGGCTTACGAAATTTCGGTGCAATTGCGGTGCTATAATGTCTATGTTTGTTTCAATTGCTTCCGGTTAAGATAAATGATTACGCAAGTTGATTTATTTGGTTTGTATGGATTGTTTGTGGCTTAACAAAAGTGTTTCGGGATCATTTGTTTAGTCCAAGTGATTTCCGGATAAGAGAAACTAAGTTTTTCGGATCTTAGATAGACTTATCAAATGTGAAGGTTTCGGTTATTCAAGTCTAACCGAATGCCTTAACAAGAATTACTAGTTAACTAACCTAGTATTTGTCTTGTTTAGAAGTGAAAGGTCTAAGTTATTTTTGAGAATAATTAGAGCCTGATGAGAAAAATAAAGTTAATTCTGATCTTTATTTTGGTCTTATCGAACAAGCGATTGTACTTGTACAATCGGTTTAACAAAAGAACTAAGGTGCTTAGTCGATTTTTGATGTGCTAAACTATTAAGGAAAATTGCTTCGGGCAGTTGTTTCCTAGATAACATGTTAAAACCAAATTACTTGTAGTTTTGGTTTTGATATTGGTTATCTAAAATGGCGTGTAAAACCCTCGTGCTCAACTCTTATAGGTTTGCAAATTCTCTTTGTGAGATTTGTAAAATCCTTTCGGGTTGTCCTTTATTTTTTCGTTTCTTTGTCATTTTATGGCAAAAAGGGAAAAAAAATATATGGAGTAAACAAGTGATATTGACTTGTTGTGAGTTGATATCACTAAGGGAAAGGACATTTGTGCTAAAACGTTTATTCTAACGAAAAGAGTGAAAACATAAACTAAGGGTTAGTCGCATACCATATGATATGCAGTTATGAGGAACTACATGTAAATAACAAATTAGTGCGGATTGATAATCTACCTATCTTACCTTTAGGGGGAGTATAGTATTAGCTTTGTTATTATAATGTCAGCAGCGATATTTAAGGATTGAATTTAATGCAGGTTTTGTGCTGTTGAACTTGGAATCAAGCATATGTGTATAATGAATTTTTGTAATTTGTTTATCCATATGATGTAAGAGTTTTGTCACTAAAATTGACAAAGGGGGACATTGTTAGAGCATAGCTCGGTTGAACCCACCAAGCGTTGGTATGTCAAGTTTGGTTGTCATATTTTAGTAAATCAAAACTCATTTAAAGAGTCGCTCGATTATATACTACAGTCAACTTCGTATAGGTTAGCTTGAAAGTGTTAGGATATGAGACTTACAAGTATTACATGAAGACTTGAAGAATGTGAAGAAGTATGGAGATACAACGACAACATCATCCTTCCTCTTGAGGTTAGTAATATTTGACTTGAACTGTTTCTTTCCCTAACGTATTTTTCAAGTCATGCATATTGAAAACATAACTGTGAAGCTGTGTATGAAACTCTAGTTAGACATAGTATTAAGGAATACAATACGAGGTTTATTGCTTAACCATTAAACTTTGTATATAAGACATTGACATGATCATATGAATGCTATTTTGATTATGTATGAGTATGAGTGAAGATTTCATCCTAGGAAACAATTTTTTACATTCGTAAAGGAAGTAAGTTCATAAACTTGTTTTTTGAATCGAAAGGGAAATCACTAGGCTTATTGGTGTTGTTATTCATTGAAAATCTATTTTGAATTACCAATATGTGTGTTTAGTATAACCGCTCATAAAATTGTTTATGTATATTGTTAAAACTATTCACAGGTCCTGACTTATGTATTGGTATGACTTTTATTAGTAAAACCGATCTTAAGTAATCACTCAAGATGGTATGATCGATTCCTTGTAAATAGCAAATTTTATCTAGTCATTGGGGAACCGATCCTAGTAAGAGGTGCAACAAATTTTCAAGAGGGAATTGATCCTTGTAAGAGGTGCAACACGTTTTTAGTGGATGTGGGAACCGATCCTATGAACATGTGCAACAAGTTTGTAGTTTTGGGGGAACCGATCCTATGGACATGTGCAACCGAATACAGGTAGTTACCATAAGTTGTGGGGAACTGATCCTAGTACCTAGTCAACCGAATTTTGGTAACTAGCCTGACTATGCACAATACTCACATGGAGGTAGAACCGAACTTGTTTTGGTAGAACCGATAAATCTATAATTGGTGATTTGATAAGATAATCAATCACATAGTTCTTGGAATTCAGACGAACCAATTCTAAACTTGTTTGGAAGTGTGAAAAACCGTTTCCAAGATTGTAAGTATGAAAAAGGACTTGCAAAGTAAAGATGTCGACATACTTTGAACATGTGCAGTAACTCTTATCATTAATTGTTCAAAGATATTCCTTAATAACTCAAGGAGAATCCCAGGATCGAAATAAATTGAGAATCTTTTAATTAAGGTTTCTTAGTTTTTATATGTTATTTAATCTCCAGCAATTAAATGCATATCTTTAGAAAATAATAATTAGTAATGTGCATTTACTGATTATAGATTTTTCTATTGGGATTTCAGTCAATATTTGGACAATGCATTTCCAGGAGTTATGAAAACCTATTTTGTGTTTATTGCATATCTTTGACAATATTCGGTTTTGGAAATTCCTTGGTGTCCAAACTTCGTTGTCTATAAATATTGAAGTTTGCATCTCTAGCAAACTAATCCTCAGAGCCAGCAAAATTACTTAGTTGTGTTGTTACTGGTGGAGCTGCCTATTCAGAGAGGAAAGTAACCTAATTAGGCGATATCTCTTACGGCCGCTCAGTTTAAAGAATTCTTTGGGATTGAGAAGCTCTATTAGTACCGTTGGTGGGAAACTAGGTGATTGCAGTTTATTATTAGTTTTCGATTGATTTGATTGACTAACGGTTTTTGAAATTTGATTGCACCTAGTTTGTTTATGCTTGGGAATATTCTCTTCTGATAAAAGATTCACTCAAACTAGATCGAAGTTTCGACGGGGATCTTTAGACTGTTTGTAGATCTGAAGACGTCTTGTGATAATCCAATGTTTACAGACTCCGTTCTATGTGTGATTGATCATAAGAGATTCAAGTTGATTGTGTACATGTGTTGATTGAAGAATAAAGAAGATATTGAAGACAAGAAGACTTTTTTGGTTCATAATCTTTAGTGTGCACAATACTTGTTTCGGCTGGAAAGGGATCCAACTATAATCGTTTTATCTTTGTGATAGATTGGATTGATTAGTTGAGTATATAGGAATCAATACACTTCTTTGTGATTAACAGTATTGATTGCATAGTCTAACAATTACTTCGGTAGTTGTTGAGAGATTGATCTAAGGACCTGACAAAAGAGTTTATTGGTTAAACGGAAGTGAAAATGCGGGGGTCTAACAACCACACCCAACAATTCGTTTGGCAATATGAGAGGACTTACTCCAATACACTTTCTAGAGAATCAACTAGACAGTCAGACTTAATCTAGATTAAAGCATATCAAAGAGTATAATATTTATAACTCTTAATTCAATCCGCAATCAGCAAATAGAAATCTGCGAGCCTGATTGAATATAAGAGGAGTTACTTGAACGATACCAAAGACCAATGTTCAAGTGTCAATCAATGTAAATCAACAAACAAAGGTTGGATATTCTAATTGACTGATCTTAACGCACAACCTGTGATATTTCAATTATATAACAAGTTATAATGCGGAAAAGAAATAACATAGACACCAGAATTTTGTTAATGAGAAAACCGCAAACGCAGAAAAACCCCGGGACCTACTCCAGATTGAACACCATACTGTATTAAGCCGCTACAAACACTAGCCTACTACCAATTAACTTCAGACTGGACTGTAGTTGAACCTTAATCAATCTTACACTGATTCAAGGTACAGTTGCGCTCCTTACGTCTCTGATACCATCATGATACTACACACTTGATTCCCTTAGATGATCTCACCCACAACTAAGAGTTGCTACGACCCAAAGTCGAATACTTGATAGACAAATCTGTCTCACACATAAAAGTCTATAGGATTGAATAAATATGTCTCCCACAGAAACACCCAAGAGTTTTTGTTCCGTCTTTTGATAAATCAAGGTGAACATGAACCAATTGATAAACCGGACTTATATTCCCGAAGAACAGCCTAGTATTATCAATCACCTCACAATAAACTTAATCGACTAGCGAAACAAGTTATTGTGGAATCACAAACGATGAGACGAAATTTGTTTGTGATTAATTTTTATCTTTCCTATCGGAGATATAAAATCTCAATCCAATTATTTCAATTGTACTCAACACGATAGAAACAACAAGCTCAGATCACGTAACTATAAAGATAATAGTTAGGTTTGGATTCACAATTCCAATGAAGTCTTCAAGTCGTTAACCTACAGGGTCTCGAGAAGAAACCTAAGTTTAAAGGAGAATCAAATCTATTTATGCAACTAGTAACACACATGAGGTGTGGGGATTAGGTTTCCCAGTTGTTAGAGTTCTCCTTTATATAGTTTTCAAATCAGGGTTTGCAATCCAAGTTACCTTGGTAACAAAGCATTCAATATTCACCGTTAGATGAAAAACCTGATTCAACCAAGCTAATATCTTTCAACCGTTATATCGAACTTAGCTTGTCACACACTAATGAAATGTACCCTCATTTAGGTTTATGTAACCGTAGCTAAACGTGTATACCATGTTGTTTCACAAATAGTTAACCGAGGTTAGCCATATGATTACTCTCATATCAACCTTATTCATCTTAACCATAACTAGTTCAAATGACTCAAATGAAACTAGTTAAGAGTTGTTCAATTGTTTAGAAAACACAATAGAAATCAAATCGGTTTGATTCACTTGAATCAATCATGAACATTATAGCCACGGTTTGCAAAGATTGCGTTCCTTATGATTTAAATGTTTAAGTTCATGAATTTGACCGATTTGACAAAGTAACCAGCTTAAGTATGCGTACGGGTATGCGTACTTAAGCAACCGGTTTTTGAGTTTATAAAGTTCCCAAACTCAGCAGAAATTTTCGGTTCAAACACTTCCGCCAGTATGCGTACGGGTACGCATACTTAAGGTGACTAGTTAAGAGTTTTTCCAAAACCGAACTCAGCTAAAATTCCCAGTTCGAGAACTTCCGCCAGTATGCGTACGGGTATACATACTTAACCTGTCCCCTTCACCAATTTCGTATACACACGTATGCATACTCTTGGCTTCCGGTTTATGGACTTATACACTAATGTGCAAACATACTATATATGCTTATATCCAAAGATGGTTACATCGTCAACTCTTTATTTCAATCATTGAAACGTTCTTCTATAATGTCAATAGCCGGTTTCACACACTATTAACATCAAAGTAATTTTCAAGATATTGAAATAATCATTATTGAAACCTTCCAAGTCTTACCCAAATGATTGTATCACACAAACCATGTAAGATGTTTCTCGGCAATTTTCTCATGATATAAGATGAACTTGGTCGAAACGAAAGCTTACCAACACATATTTCGAGAAATATGTAAGAGAGATATACTCAGCTCGAAATCTCAAATGTGTATAGAGAAAACTATATCGTAACACGACTTATATCTCAATATAGGAGATAGTAATATACTTTCCAAGTGATAGATTAGTTCAAATCTCCACATACCTTTTGTCGAAGAAGTTCCACAAGCTACCCTTAGTAGTTCTTCGTCTTCAAGAGATGAACATCGAGAGATTTAAGCTCAACTATACTATCTATGTCCTAGTCCGAGACATCTACAAATAGTATAGAAATCAAGACTTATAGTTTTGATCACTAACATTGACAAACATGCTTGAGATAGCAATGCATGCGAGTTTGACCGAGCAATGCTCTAACAGGAAGAGCCTTTGTCAAACTCATATCACGTTGTTTGAAAAGAGTTGTTACCGAACAGATTTGTTGTTCCTTTACTGTTTGGAATACGACCAAAGGAATTGTTCTAAGTGCGTGACTTATTAACAAGTTGGAGGCGCAGGGATACTGAGGGAACTAGGTGAACTATAAATTTAGTTGTTTGGTCTCAACTTTACGAAGTTGGTTTGATTTTGTATAGCGGCTTAATTATGAGAGTATTCAATTCTGGACTAGGTCCCGGGGTTTTTCTGCATTTGAGGTTTCCTCGTTAACAAAATCTTGTTGTGTCATTTACTTTTATTTTACGCAATTATAATTGTGTTTATTATAATTTAAAGTAAATCGCACAAACGTTAATTCCTACTTTACTTGATAGACAATCCCTAGAGTTTGGTTAAGTCTGAACCTATTATCAAGTAAACATACTTCGTTGTTGTATTGTCTCGATCTTTATCCATAGACGATCACACGAAGTATGAACCGATTAATTGTATTGTCTCGACTCAGTCCATAGACAATCACTTTCGGAAAAGGACTTATAGGTGAAAGGACTTCGTGTGAACCGATTAGTTGTACTGTCTCGACTCATTCCATAGACAATCACTTTCAGAAAAGGACTTATAGGTGGAAAAGTTTTATATTGAGGTATATTTGGGTACCCTCGTCTTTTCATATTCTGGATTCTGTTCACAATAATCTTGAATTCACTTAGGATATCATTCCCATGAGCTAAAAACACCACCTAATTGAATCTAGTGTAGTCATCAACCATAACCAAAGCATACTTCTTCCCACCAACAGTAGGTTACTGAATATGGCCGAAGAGATCCATATGAATTAAATCAAGTGGTGCCTTAGTGAGAATATCTCGAGATGATTTATGTGGAATTCTTGCTTGTTTACCCTTTTGACATGCACCACAGGCACTATCAATCTTAACATTTATTTTGGGGTACACCTATGACAAGTTCTTTAGTTATTGATCTTGCCGAGAAGGCGAAAATTAATGTGACCAAAAGATAACAATTATTTTTGCCACGAGTACCTTGGAAAATTAATTTTCCAGTATTGTCTTCAATATCACATCCTTAAAAAACTGAAGACAAATTTATGGACTTTGTCGTAAATTTCACTAACAGAAAAGAAGATTAACGGTCATACCTTTGACGTATATGGCATCATGAATTTCAGGAACTCCAGGAAGTTTGATCGCCCTCTTTTTGATGATGTATCAACAACTACCGTCTCCGAACGTCACAAGTACTCCTTCAAAATCTTTCACATATACAAACCAAGAAAAGTCACTTGTCATATGTCGTCTACATCCGCTATTAAGAAACCACTGAAAAGAAGAGGTTGACCTTAAGGAAAAATCTCCCACATTGACATTACTTTTCCTAACAGGATATTGATGTGTTCTCAAAGTTGTTGTAGTGATAGTGGTAAAAAGATTCGTTTCAGACTTGTGAAGGAAATGGAATTTTTAGATTTAATAAAAATATATATACAAAAATATTAACAATGGGCGAGAGGTACTGGGACTAAGGATTTGGCCGAATTCACTACACAGGGTTCATTCATATATTCTTTGACAATTTAAAACTCAATAAAATTAACATGGACTCTGATTTTGCCAAGATAGATTCTCAAAACATCGATTGTAAGTCCTAAGCATGATGTATCAAAACACCTAAGCTAAGCATACATCATCAAATTTAATAACAACCAATTAATTCAAATCATATTTCAATTTTAAATTAATGCAAAAGTCATAAAAAAATAAAAAAATAGATTTACCCGTGTATGAAATTCACCCTCCTCCGTCGTCCCAGTGTTGGGTTTAACTCATCATGATAAAAACACGCTTAAAATATTTATTTATTGCTCAAATGGTGTTTACAATGAAGAGAAGAAGAGAAAATGGTGTAAACAGCTAATGTGCGACCCACGGGAAGCGTCACAAAAGAACGATAAAAGAGAAGTGCTATTGTCGATGTGGTTCTAAGACCCACACCTACGACCCACGACTGTGAGTCTGTTTCACTGTTGATAAACGACTGTCCCTGCGAGTCTGTTCTTCGTGTTCTTGGTGTTCTTCATCATCAGCAGGAGCAGAAACAGAGTTTCATCAACTCTTGATTTCTCGCTCCTGAGCTCTCCTATCGAGCCCGAACTCTCGACCCCCTTCTAGGACACCCAGGGAACCTATTTATACCCAACAGAGACAAGAAATCACGCTCATTAACTCTCCATGATCCTCCATTACTCGGTGTTAAAAGAAAATATTTTCCGAATATTTTCTTCCCTGAAATGATTCTCCACGCGTAAACAGCTTCTGATACTCCCTTATTTAGCTTCTACACGCATCTTCAATGACTAAGTGTCATCCAAACACGAGCATCACACATCAAACTTGCTGAAAATCCGTGAATATCATTTTCAAACCCGTGTTTCCCTGATTTCTTCCACGTGATTATCCATCCAAATTCAGTCGAAACAATCACCCATACCAGCTCTATTATGATATATTACATCTTCCCACAAAGTTTCAGCGATTGAACCGCACAAAATCACGTCCAAATGCAATCGAGAAAATCTGCCAGTGAAGAGCAAATATTTTCCCGCCAAAATATTTTTTTGAATTTGTGAAGAAGGTCACCCCTTATCCAGTGGTCGCCCCCTTATCCGTTGCTGGAGTCCGAATAACACATGTCCCTTGGGGTGCCTTTAGTAATTTTTCTGGGTGTTTCAAACACTTTTTCTGGGTTCCTCCGGTGCATTTCTGGGGTGTCTTTAGTACTCTATCCTAGGGTGTAAAACACCACTTTTCGAGCCAATTTCGCCGCAAGAGCTTATTTTTCCAAAAACATCTACAAAAACATAAAATAACACAATAAGTATTTAATCGAGTCTAACAATACATAACATTGAGAACAAAATAGACACATAAATGCGTCTATCAAATACCCCCAAACTTATTATTTGCTAGTCCTCGAGCAAAAATAATAAAAATAAAATCCTAACTCACTAGGTGTCTCTAGTGACCGAGTTAATCTCGGGAGGGTTTACCAGAGGTGTACCCACAAAACCAATACTCCAGACCCTAGCTATCTATGTCGAACCTTGAAAGGCACTAAAGAATCTCCTTGGTTGGCTTACAATCACTGACTACAGGAGGAAGTACCCTGATGCGAAATTCCAATTGTTGTACACGAGTTTACACTCAAGCATACTAAAATTCATATAAAGTGACAGATCTCTACTCAGATAGTTGCACTATGGACATCATATTCCGAGTCAAACTAATCGTATGGATAGAAAAAGGAGATGGAAATAGAAAAATGTAGATGGTTTTGATGTTAACCAAATGATCGATGTTTCACATATCTGTCTGAAGGCCACTGCCAGAATGAACCTATCCTAATGGACTGAGATACCGGTCTGACTAATATCAACACAACTGGCATATACAAGGGAACCAGTGGTCAATAACTTAAATCTAGATCAACAAACTGGCAAATACAAGGGAACCAGCAGTTGACTACACAAAACAATAACCATTTTTTTTTAACTTAACGGCATGAATAGATCTTTTTGATCCAAGCGCATGCTTCTTGTCAGCAGATTACACGATAGTTCCCACGGGTCCTGCATTCCACGCTTGCTTAGGCGACAGAAACAGGGAGAACACACGCATATTTCTATCCAAGTGTTAATACTTATTCCGATTGGTCTAACTGGTCCGGTCTTTTTTTTAGTAACTCAGTCACTCTAATTCACCCTAACAGTGGTAACAACTTGAATCGTGTGCCCCACCTAATCACTTAGAGAAACATAGTTTAAAATGAAAAAATAAAATAAAAAAAAAAGAAATGAAAAGGACTCAACAAGATATGGTGCAACTATCATGTTATTTCTAACACCTGAGCTCTGTGATTTTATGAATAGACTCTATAGATGTTTCCATATAATCAGATTGGTTTCTCAACTCCTACAACCAAGATGCTTCCATCCACTTTGATTATTTAGTGCAAACCTTAATAGGAATAAATTTCTAGGCTCTGGAGTTCAATAATTGCAACTAAAAAGTTTCTCCCATACCCCCAAACTTAAATCTAACATTGTCCTCAATGTTCTAAAGATGAAATTAAAAGCATGAACAAGGATAAACTGTTACCAATGAAGTAAAAGAGATAAGGAAAGATATTACTGTGTCGCATGAATATTGGGTTACCTCCCAATAAGTGCTAAGTTTAAAGTCTTCAGCCAGACTAAGCAAGGATTAGTCACCACGTAGAATCATATAGTAGTAGCCGGAATAAATGTGGGTCATCTGGATCAAAAAGTGTTACCCACAAGAAGAGGAAAGTGCAACAGACCCAGAAGATACCGAACATACCCTTGCTTAAGACAACTACATCTTTGTGGTTCAGGTTCAGGCTCTATAAAAGGGTCTAAATAAGAAGTTTTCCTGGAATGGATTTCCTCAAAGGCATTCTGAAGATCAGACTGAAGAGTCTGGAAGTACTCAAGTAAGAACTTAGAAGCGCATAATAAAAGCCTGAATAACTGGGGATCCTCTAAGTCAATCAGATTTGACTCACACAGCTGACCACAATGAAAGAGGTGGTCTTCCTTAAGAAAATGTGTCGACCCTAATATCCTAAAGTAATTAGGTTTAGTCTCAAAACTTAATAACCGACACATCTAAAAATCATATGTTCCCACAATTGGTTGAAAAGTTTTTGGTGGGAAAACAAAGTCAATCTTGGTATCATAGCCTGGGTTAACCACATCAACCAGAGGATGGGTTTCTAACAACTGAGCTTCTCTATGGACATCATTAGGTTCGTGAAAATGTGTATGAAGATAATCTTGTAAGATGGTTGAGGCACAAATGTCAAGTGCTACAGGAGGGAACTTCCTAAGAGTTAAAGCACACGAAGAATGATAATCACCCCCAAACTTAGAGTTTTCTGTGTCTCTAGAAAGACTAGTCACAACTTTCCTAATTTCTAGGTCATCAGATTCCTGGAAATGATCAATTGATTCTTCTAAGTCAGGTTAATCCTCACTCATCTCTACGAGTTCATCTTCTTCGTCTAAGACTATTGTTTCTAAATCGCTAGACTTTAAAACATTATTCTCAGAATAAACTCGTTCCTCTAAATCATTATCGGCTTTGTAAATAGGAATACTACATCGTCTAAAACGAGGGTATCTCTAATCAAATTCTCGTCCTTTTGAATAGGTGAATAATTATTAAAATTATTTGGATTTGAACTAGAAATAATATTATCATTGTAAAGCTCAATTGGAGTAACCATTTCCTGATCACTATTCCTACATAAGTATGATTCTCCATCAACACTATCCTCATCATAATAACATGAAAAAGATCGAACCTCATCAAAACAAGTAGTGCTATCAATTCTAACCTTGTTATCTTGATTATGCAAATAACTATCTTCATTCTCAAGGGTATTATTGGATACACTATAATGGAAATTCAAGTAATTTCGAGCAATTCTTTCGTTCGTCTCAGCTATCCGCTTGAGTTGGTCTTCTAAAGAAGGTTCACTCATTATTGTAGTTCTTTCGTCTATAATTATATTATTCATCTCAGCTAACTTACACGTCGACTCAGCTAACTTCCTGAGGGACTCTTCTAAAGGAGGAATAGGAACAGAGGGATCATAAAAATGACTACTTTTCAATAGTTTGATTGTATCCTCAAGAGACGAAGAACTAGTACTATAATCTTCTTGCTCGTAAGACTGATGCATGTGTGGATAGTAATTGGGCTCACTAGGGTATGACCCATATCCTTCCAAAGGATGGCGTTCCCAACCACTATTCCCAACATGGTCATAAAAAGGATGATGTCCATATTCAAATTCAGGTCGATAATCATTGTATTGGCTTCTATCATACTAGTTCGACATTCTTAATTGCAAGGGAATTCTACACAATCACAAACAAGGCTGACTCGACCAAATCAAACCGATAGAATCTAGCAAAAAAAAAAAGCATGATGGCTCCACTTAGATTGTTTTCTAGACTAGCTTCTATTCCTTCGAAAAGGAATTCGTTACAATTTGAGCACACCCCTCTGGAATCAATCCGAGCTAATGTAAGTTGAATCGAGGCGAGGGAAGCTCAGTGGAGCTTTGATACCCAAGGCCTCACCGCTATCACAAGGCGGCGCATTCACGCATTCAACTTACAGAAACCATCAAGAACTTTGAAGTATGCTTAAAAGAGTAACCAATATTTTCGAAAGATTTTCCTACCAAGCTCGTTACCCTATCGGTCTCGTTCTAATCAGATTTTAAGCTTGGGTTCGCGTTAGGTTTCGTTTACCTAAGGCGGGCAAGAAGGGAACGATGATGAAATCCGAACCCTTATCTTATATGGCCAGTTCTTTCCCTTTACTAGGAAATTAAAGCAGCCGGTTCAGTCCTCAACATATAATCACCTTAAGGCAGATAATAAACCCGCTGACAGGAGATTCGCGGGTGTTTAGAAGTTTACTTCCCGTACCAGACGGGCGAAGAACCGCTGTAGTCGACTCGGGCCACTGACTCCGGTGTCAGTGTGCGAACCCGAGGGGCCGAGACGATATTGTAATCGTCGTCCTTCCCTGGAAACAATTTATATTTAAATTTTTTTTTATATAACCCTTCCGTAGGGTTTAAAATTAAAATAAATTGTCCAAAGTCCAGTCCAATGAAAAGAAATACAAAAAATAATAATAATAATTACAAAAAAAAATGGAAAGTCTCTTAAAAAAAATAAAAAATAATAATTCTCTCTCTTTTTTTTTCCTCTCTTTTTTCTTTATTTTTTGCTTTGTCTTTTTTCCTTCTCCTTTAGCTTTAAGCTTTGATTCCAAGGTCTTTAGTATCCAACTTCAAACCTGTAATACAAAGACACAACCAAAGAGACGTAAAAAGAACAAATGGAATAATAAAAAATAATAAAAACCTAAAAATTCTACCTAAGGACAAATCCGCGTCGGCGGCGCCAAAATGTTGATGTAATTCCAAAGTTGTTGTAGTGATAGTGGTAAAAAGATTCGTTTCAGACTTGTGAAGGAAATGGAATTTTTAGATCTAATAAAAATATATATACAAAAATATTAACAATGGGCGAGAGGTACTGGGACTAAGGATTTGGCCGAATTCACTACACAGGGTTCATTCATATATTCTTTGACAATTTAAAACTCAATAAAATTAACATGGACTCTGATTTTGCCAAGATAGATTCTCAAAACATCGATTGTAAGTCCTAAGCATGATGTATCAAAACACCTAAGCTAAGCATACATCATCAAATTTAATAACAACCAATTAATTCAAATCATATTTCAATTTTAAATTAATGCAAAAGTCATAAAAAAAAGAATAAAATAAATTTACCCGTGTATGAAATTCACCCTCCTCCGTCGTCCCAGTGTTGGGTTTAGCTCATCATGATAAAAACACGCTCAAAATATTTATTTATTGCTCAAATGGTGTTTACAATGAAGAGAATAAGAGAAAATGGTGTAAACAGCTAATGTGCGACCCACAGGAAGCGTCACAAAAGAACGATAAAGGAGAAGTGCTATTGTCGATGTGGTTCTAAGACCCACACCTACGACCCACGACTGTGAGTCTGTTTCACTGTTGATAAACGATTGTCCCTGCGAGTCTGTTCTTCGTGTTCTTGGTTTTCTTCATCATCAGCAGGAGCAGAAACAGAGTTTCATCAACTCTTGATTTCTCGCTCCTGAGCTCTCCTATCGAGCCCGAACTCTCGACCCCCTTCTAGGACACCCAGGGAACCTATTTATACCCAACAGCGACAAGAAATCACGCTCATTAACTCTCCATGATCCTCTATTACTCGGTGTTAAAAGAAAATATTTTCCGAATATTTTCTTCCCTGAAATGATTCTCCACGCGTAAACAACTTCTGATACTCCCTTATTTAGCTTCTACACGCATCTTCAATGACTAAGTGTCATCCAAACACGAGCAGCACACATCAAACTTGCTGAAAATCCGTGAATATCATTTTCAAACCCGTGTTGCCCTGATTTCTTCCACGTGATTATCCATCCAAATTCAGTCGAAACAATCACCCATACCAGCTCTATTATGATATATTACATCTTTCCACAAAGTTTCAGCGATTGAACCGCACAAAATCACGTCCAAATGCAATCGAGAAAATCTGCCAGTGAAGAGCAAATATTTTCCCGCCAAAATATTTTTTTGAATTTGTGAAGAAGGTCACCCCTTATCCAGTGGTCGCCCCCTTATCCGTTGCTGGAGTCCGAATAACACATGTCCCTTGGGGTGCCTTTAGTAATTTTTCTACGGTGTTTCCAACAATTTTTCTGGGTTCCTCCGGTGCATTTCTGGGGTGTCTTTAGTACTCTATCCTAGGGTGTAAAACACCACTTTTCGAGCCAATTTCGCCGCAAGAGCTTATTTTTCCAAAAACATCTAAAAAACATAAAATAACACAATAAGTATTTAATCGAGTCTAACAATACAGAACATTGAGAACAAAATAGACACATAAATGCGTCTATCAGATATCTTGTCAGTTTTGTAATGCTTTTAAGATTAGTAAAAAGTTTCTCAGCTCTCTTATGAAGAGTACTAGAAAAATTTAACCTTTCTCGAAAAAACTTACATGCATGTTGATAACGGTTACGAGAACTAAAAAACAGATATGATTCATCAGATTTGAAGTATATATCCTTGAATTCTGTAGAACAATTCTGAGTCATATCAGGTTTCACAAATCCCGTACCTCGTTTGTCACATGACTGTCGAAAATTCTTCGAGGAAGTGTTCAAATCCATTGAAGATTGTTTGATATACTTCAAATTATATTGCGCAAAAGAAGATTTAGATTCATATAACCTTGCAACAAGATCACTGTTGATTTGGATTTGTTCATATAACTCCTTCACGAAGATCAGAGTCCTTGATATATATTTCGCAGAGAAGTCCATCGATTTTCCTTATCAATCGTTGTTTTTCATGACAAAGATTATCAATGATCTTCTTTTATCAAAACCCTCAACATCATCGATGGTTTCTAGAACACATACGGAGTTGGGTAGATCAAAAACTGGTGAAGCGTTATCGGAGATAAAATCGTCCATATAATCAGATTGCTTCAAACACAGACTTATGAGGTCTTAGCGTGTTTGCCTGCTCTGTTACCAACTGAAAAGAACCGAGGGTACAAGTATACCACAAATTTTTTCGTTTGACATCCTGTATGGACTAAACTATAATACAGTTCCGAGAATTCCAACTCAATAAATCTCAATCAAGGAACAATATAATAGTCTTTATCTCTTTCTCTCAAAATCAGTAGTAAAACGGAAACAAGTCCGTGAACCTGGTTATACCGTGAGAATACTTGGACGATACCAAAGATCAATATCCAATATCAATCAAGATGTATCCAACAAACAAGGATGGATATATCTACTCTGATTGATTAACGTACTAACTGTGATATTTCAATTATATAGATAAATAAATATAATGCGGAAAAGAAATAACACAGACACCAGAAGTTTTGTTTATGAGGAAACCGCAACTGCAAAAAAACCCTGGGACCTCGTCCAGATTTGATCACCAAACTGTATTAAGCCTCTATAGACTCTAGCATACTATCAATAACTTCGGACTGGAATGTAGTTGAGACCGAACCCACCGTCACAGCGATTCAGTTATAGTCCCACTCCTTATGCCTCTTGAATCTTACAAGACTCTGCTCAATTGATTCCCTTAGCTGACGTCCTTTACATCCTAAGAGTTGGTTCAACCTAAGCGAATACTTTATAAACCAATCTGTCTCTGATAGATAATCCTTTTTTGATTGTAGGAAATACCAATTAGTCCTAAAAATAATATATTAGAGTGAGTTTGGTCCAGTTGACCTAGTCAACTATCTGTTTGGTCCCAGAAATTATGGTTTGGTCATAGGGTGACGTCATGGATGAGGTAATTGTCATTTTTTAATGGCAGAAATACCCTTTTGGGACCACATATATACAAAATATAAATATAAAATATCTCATTCTCAGATTTACTTTCTCGCTCCTCTCTATTTCAGATCTAGTTTCTTTCCTCTCTATTTTTTTTTCTTTTTCTATTGCTGCAAGAAACAACGAAGATTTGTGTTTTTCTAGGGTTTTGATTTGCAGAGATGATGAATACGATTTGCAGAGATGATAGATATGATGAATCATATAAAGATTATGAAAAGGACGAAGATGAAGATGCTTGTTTGATTTTAAAAACTTTCAATAATCAATTTGAGACATTCCCGAATAACATCAATGATAATCTTACACATATCACTGTTCCAGGTTATTTTTAAATGATTAACTCGAATCATAATCTAGTTCATACAAAATAAATTGTTCTTAACAAAATTCATCAAGTAGATGATTGACTTATAACTTAATTCATATTTCGAGAATAATATTCAACAAGATAAAATTGGCTCGAAATTTCTATTGTGCTATAATTTAAAGTCCACTTAGTCATACGACTTAGTCTCATAGATAGAATTGTGAATACTTGAGTAAATAGGAATGGTTCAGTCTTCACATACCTTTTGTCGATGAAATCCTCCAAAGTCTTCAGTTGATCTCCGTCTTCAAATGGTGAACACAGTGAATTCTGATACTCAATTAAAGACTTGTAACCTAGTCCGAGATATGACTAAATTGTAGACTAAAAATCAAGATATAGTTTTGATCAACTAAATTTGACAACAAGCTTGAGATAAAAACACTTGTGAATTCAACCCATCTATGCTCTAACAAAGTCAAAGATGACTTGCATGACTAGGTTGAACTGCATGACTAGATTATCTAGTGACCTTACCACACCTGACTGATGAGGCTGATAAGTTGTGCACATCACATCGGTGTTGACGGTTTGAATGGACCATTAGTGTGGAACATGGTTGTTGAGTAAGTATAGCTCTACTCTTCTTGACACTACCGACATCTGAAGAGTGGTCATGAAAAATGAAGAAGAGGATATATGAGTATGGAAATACTCACGCGGGACATATGGTCTCATAATCACATTAACACACACCTCTTGAATGAAAGAGTGAATTAGAAATTTATGTTAATATATTAAGAAATTCATGAAATTTCATAGTCATACAATTCAGATGTGAAACCCTTCACTAAAACTACTGAAGAATCTTTACACAAACTCAGATTTTGATGGTTGATCCAACCATTGTGATCAGAAGAGAATTTCCTATCTTTACAAGCAAAAAAATTTAGGTTTTGAGCTCGTTCAGGAGGTGTTAAAACAGCTTGACAGTAAAAAAACTCTGGAAGAATTTAGGAGGAATTCTGTCAGTTTTCATCTATGACCTAGCTCACTCTATTAGCCGTATCTTTTAGCTCGTCCATCCGATTGATGTGATTTTTTAGTATGTTATACTATACATATATACAATTTGGCATATATCTAACACTTAATGTCTATACCAATTGCTCCCATCTGTTCGGCCAACCTTGAGTGACCTTTTGGATATCGTCCAACCAAGTTGAAGAGATATGATTGGTCGGAAAGGAAGAAGGGATGGCCGACCAAGTTGAAGAGATATGATTGGTCAGACATGTGAGTTAGGAGGCCAACAAAGTTGAAGAGATATGATTGGTTGGTATGAAAGAGGGATGGTCAACCAAGTTGTCAGGTCAACTTCGAGGGATATGATTGGCCTAAAAAATAGGGGTGACAGGTCAACTACATGACACCTGATTGGTTAGAATAAAAGACGGGCGGTAGTTAGTCACGTGAGACCTGATTGGTCGGTCACGGGACGCGCAAGACCTGCCATATTGGCCGTCCAAGTGGAGTGGCCGAATCCAATCCGTGACTGACCTATGCAGTCACGGTTAACCCTAATTCCAAATTTGCTTGTTTCTCGACCATGATTAGGGTTTTATTTCAACCAATCATGGGAGGTCTTCACTCCATGCTTGGGCACGCTAGCTTTCGACCAATAGGAGTTAAGAAACTATGCTTCACGCCAAATTGAGCAAAAATAGACATGAATTTGAGTCTTCTCATGAAATTGAGTAAAATTAAATATTTTTATGTTTTTAGGAGTTTAGCTGAGGAACATAGCACTACAACATTTTGACAACTAAGTATTGAGGGAAATACCAAGACAAATCCCAAAATAGCCAGTTTTCCCTTTTCACTCGATTTTTCATAAAACGACCATTTTGCGCTCCTGGTCCAAAATTTGATGAATATGACTTTTCATGTTAAATTATAAAATGAACGTTTTGCTCATGTATTGTAAAATTACTATTTTACCCCTGGTCTGAATAGTCAACAAAAATAACTGTTTTACCCTTTATCAAAATCCAGAATTAATATTAAGTCCTCTGCTTAGCACGAAACTGTAACATTGTTGCTTGGAAAGCACTAGATGGAGATTTTATAAACAGGAGCAACACAAGTAATTTTAACTTATTCGTGAGATTTTCACCAGAGGCTCTGTAATTGGCTTGGCTTAATACTTTTATGATGTTGAGTGATCGCCCAAGGGGTAACGACCATAAAAAGCATAGTATGAAAAATACGAATTTATGAAATGAGGATAACTGTTGGGGATGTGTCAGAACACTAAAGTGAGTGTTGAGGCGATGATGGCGATGACACTAAGATGATATGTTGTGGCAATGATGCTTCTGCCATCAAACACGAAGATGAGTGTTAGGCAATAATGTTGTGGACACTATGATGAGTGTCGAGGCAGTGGAACCGTGAACACTATGATCAGTGTTGAGGAAGTGGAGCCGTGAACACTACGATGATTTATTGAGGCGGCGATGCTTCTGCCATCAATAAAGAAGATGAGTGTTGGGAAATAATGTCGTGAACATTATGATGAATGTTAGGGAAGTTGCGCCGTTACTATGATGAGTGTTGAGGCAGTGGTGCTTCTTCCTTCAAACACAAGGATGAGTATTGAGGCAGTTGAGCCGTGCACACTAAGATGATATGTTGAGGTAGTGATGCTTCTGCCATCAAACAAGAAAATGAATGCTACGAAATAATGCCGTGAATACTATGATTAGTGTTGAGGCATTGATGCTTCTGCCATCAAAACACGAAGATGAGTGTTGGACAATAATGTCGTGAACACTATGGTGAGTGTTGAGGCAGTGATGCTTATGCCATCAAAACAAGAAGATGAGTATTAGACAATAATATCGTGAATACTATGATGAGTGTTGAGGCATTAGAGCCATTGACACTATGATGAGTGTTGAGGCAGTTGATCCTTAAACACCAAGATGAGTGTTGAGGAAGTGAAGCCCTGAACACCAAGATAAAGTATTGATGTAGTGGAGCCTGAACATTGTGATGAGTGTTGAGGCAGTGGAGTCGTCAACATTATGACTAGTGTTGAGGCAGTGGAGCCTGACAACACAGTGGTGAGTGTTAAGGAAGTAGTGCGTCTTAGTACTAGGATGATGTGTTGAGGCAGTGACTCGTCTGCCATCAGAGCACCGAGAAGAGGTTAAAAGAATATGACGTTAACGCTATGATACTTAAAATCCGAGAATTGATATACATAATAAGTTCAAGGAATTCAACCGTGAAAATTCTGCTACTTGAAACAAGTTCAATTCTGCTGAGTCTAAATATTGATATATGAATCAAGTCTGAAAATACAAATAAAGTAACATTATAAGACACTCATAATAAACTTATAAAATTACACATTATAAATCAAGGAAAATGAAGTCGAGTAGAGGTAACAGATCAACGAAAATGAAGTCAGTGCTCGCTATTCACGTACTATAGTTATAAATTTGGATACAAAATCGGAGGTATTCCGGGATTTCACCAAGAATCTCCCAAGATACTGTTGTCAAACTATCAAGGTCATGTCTCGGCTGAACCAAACCTAGTGAGTTTTGCGGTTCGATACCCGATCCAGTTCTCAAAACATCGATCCACATTGAAACCAAGTCTCGGCTGAACCAGGCCCGGTGAATCTTCCGGTTCGATACCCGGTCTCAAACCATCGATCCGAAACCAAGTCAATCTGTTGCGGATCGCCTAATGGGCACCCATTAACACCCCTCTTGAGTAATTCGAAAGACCCTTAAATAAACAACGCCAAACTGGGTGTAACTATTTCAGTTTACATTTTTTCATCCTTGATCCTGATTTAAGTTTTTGTTTTTTGGGGTTAGGGTTTTAACTCTCTCCAACAGTTATATACTCCCGGTTATTAGGGTTCACTCACCTTCTTCTTCTCTTCAATGGAACCAAATAACCAAGAAAACGTAAAGAAGGAAGAAGAAGAACAAGTAGTAACTCCATGGGAAGTAGCAAGTAAAGGTAAGATTGACTACGACAAACTTATAGACCAATTTGGTTGTCAAAGATTAGACCCAACCCTAATTCAACGGGTCGAACGTCTTACTTCACTTCCTGCTCATGTGTTTCTACGTCGGGGAGTTTTCTTCGCTCATCGGTTCGTATCTCTTGCGCCATTTCTGTTTAATTGAGTTTAAGGTTTATAATTTTCATAAATCTGAGCGTGGAATTTTTTAATTTTATTTTTTATGTAGGGAATTTAATGGGATTCTTGATGCGTATGAGAAAGGAGAGAAATTTTATCTGTATACAGGAAGAGGACCATCATCTGAAGCCTTACATTTGGGACATCTTATCCCTTTTATGTTTACCAAGTAAGTTTCTCTTATGCTGTTATCCCCATCTAATTCCCACCTTATTTTCATGTGTAATAATCTCTACACAGTTTACATGTTAGTATTGGAAGTTATGATGAATATCACTATAAGAATCTGAAAATTGAGCTTCGGAATTTGTTATTTAAGGTGCATTTGGCGGGTGTCAATTGCAATTGTGGGCGTTGAAATTGGTTTCTTTCGTATAGGTTGTTTCTTTGTAGTAACTTAAATTAGGTCATGAGTATCGGAAAGGCAAACATATTGTTGTTTTATACTCATGGGTTGCATGTGTGTTTATCGAAATCGGAATTTCATGCTGTTAACAAGAACATTGCCGCCAATTTGTACAATTTCTAGGTAGATGGGTGAATAACAGTTGTGTAAGCTTATATATTAGGACATCTCTTCCCCTTTATGTTTACACTGTAAGTTTTCCTTTCCAGTTATAACTCATCCTATCATTGAGGTACAGATGTTGATAGTTTTGTATTGTATAATGTTATTCTCGTCTGTATAATCTGTACACGGTTTACATCTTAGTATTGAAATTTTTGTCAAATATTACTTTGAGGAACTGATAAATGAACTTGGCTATGTGGTTTACTCTTGTTGTTTGGTTAGAAATTGGTTATTTAAATTATGTTTAGTGAGTTGCAATTTGGGCGGTTTAACTTGATTTGTTCCATCTGGCTATTTCCAATTTTGTGTCAAATATTACTATGAGAAACTAATAAATGAATTTGGCTATGTGGTTTGCTCTTGTGCTTTGGTTAGAAATTGGTTATTTGAGTTATCTTTATTCATGGGTATCAATGAGACAAACTTACGGTAACGGTTGATATTCATGGGTTGTCATGTGTTTTAATCTAGATTTTTACATTGTTCATTCTTATTTTGGTCATCCGCAATTAAGGACTAAACAATGTTGCCACCAGTTCGTAGAAAACCTAGTTGTATGGGTCAATAGCAGGCGTTTAAGTCTATATTTTGTTCATTTCCCTAACAAAATATCAAGTGACGTATGTGTCTGAGCTTTGCTTTTATGCTGCTTGTAGATACTTACAAGATGCTTTTAAAGTTCCACTTGTAATACAACTAACAGATGATGAAAAGTGCTTGTGGAAGAACCTTCCAGTGGAAGAGACCCAAAGACTTGCTCGTGAAAATGCTAAGGACATCATTGCATGTGGCTTTGATATTACTAGAACATTCATTTTCTCTGACTTTGACTATGTCGGTGGGTATGTACTACAAGTATTCTCCATACAGTATTAGATTGCTACCAAAAAGGTCATTTTTTTCTCTCTCTTAATGGTGAAGCTTTTTTTGCAGCGCGTTCTACAAAAACATGATTAAAGTTGCAAAATGTATCACATTCAATCAGGTGATCTTCAGTTACATATTTCCTAAAGGCTAGAGGGCCTCATGAAGCTGCTTTATTTTAGATTCTTATTATGGGCTTCCCTCAAGTTCTTGAGTTTTCAAGTGCAGGTTCATGGAATATTTGGTTTCACTCCTGAAGATCATATTGGCAAAATCAGTTTTCCACCTGTGCAGGTGTGATCATTTGCAAATTGGAAATCCTTTATTTTTTCCTTCATATGATTTGTGTAATCTATGCGTGTTAATATTCATTATTTCTTCAATTTGTTGTGTGAACCCTCTCAATGTGCTTACATCTTCACTTTTCTCACTTATTCTTTATTTGTTGGCAGGCAGTTCCATCCTTCCCAAGTTCGTTTCCTCACCTGTTTACTGGCAAGGATAATTTGCGTTGCTTGATTCCTTGTGCTATTGATCAGGTTTGTTGTTGATATCCTAAGTCTTTTAAATTTGGAACGTTTTATTGCCTGATGCAAATTTTCAAAGATTAGTAAGTTAACAGCACTTTATCGTTCAAGGTAGATATCTGAAGGTCTCATCGTGGTCCTCCTATAGTTTATATGTGCTCATATTTTGAAATACTAGTTAAACTTGCCTCAGTAGTCTTTTAGTATTAAACCATTCCAATTAAACATTAAGAATAAAGCGGTAATCTTTTGAATGGTTGCTTGGGAAAGAAACATAAAGTAGATAGTTATGCCTTTATGGAATGGACCTACACATCTGTACCCTGACTACTGTCTATGCATGTGTAGCTCACGGGATACACATGTACTCTACATACCATGGAAAAATAATCCCTGTGTTGGTCATTCATCTCTTGACTGTCCATTTGTCCTTAACATCTTTCATTTTCTACTGTTGAACTCAGGATCCATATTTCAGGATGACACGAGATGTTGCTCCTAGGATTGGATATCAGAAGCCTGCGTTGATCGAGTCTTCTTTCTTCCCTGCTCTCCAGGTAATATATTGTTAACTTCTGTATCTGGGCTGGTTTATTTGTATATACTTAATTTACTTACTCTGTAGTTTGCTTATTTTTTTCATTTCAATATGAATATTTGCAGGGAGACACAGGGAAAATGTCTGCCAGTGATCCAAATTCTGCTATATATGTTACCGACTCCGCCAAAGACATTAAAAACAAGGTTTGTTTTCAGAAGTCACAGGATTCTACATAATTCACCATCTACTTATCCACACATTTTGAGAACCAAATTAAGCTATATCTACAATTACATCCTCTTTGGGCGAATATATGAGTTTCTCTTATATCTCAATAACAGAAATTGTTTTCGTATTTTTCTTGTTCTTTCTCTTTCTGCCATCTTTTGTCTTTTAAAGTTTGTGCGCAACGATATTTATTATACTCATCATAAGGAACATTTTTTCGTTGGCAGATTAATAGGTATGCCTTCTCGGGTGGACGGGATTCGGTGGAAGAACATCGGCTACGTGGAGCTAATTTGGAGGTATCACTTTTGTGATAAATCTATTTGTTTTAAGATGGTCATTTTCTCAACTTAAAAAGAAAAAGAAAAAAGAGAGTAGATAATCATTCCCATTTAAAGCTAACTTCTGATTCATGAAAATGAAATAAACAGCTAAAACTTTTTGGAGAAATGGATGGTTTTATCAATGACTCAGATGCGAACTTTACTGTCATGTGTCAAATAAGGTATTTTGACACGATAACATAAAAATCTGGGAAACGGGGACACGAGATGCGCAATATAGATATGATTAAGTATAGTAGTTTTCCTTGGATTATACGGTACTGAACTTAGCAACATAGATACATATATATATATATATATATATGATTCATGCGAAAGGCATTACATAAACTTCATTCGTATAGTTATTCAACCGTCCACTGAATCACCGCATAGAGGAGGAATATAACTAGGCACAACAAGGCCTGAATATCCTAATTCTTGTTCCGTAGGTCCGTCGAAATTGGTTTCATCAGTAAACACATCGACAGATAAGTAGGGTTTGGAGAGAAAATGTCTGGAGAAGAAGATGGGTGGAAACAAGATTGTTATCTAATAAGAGTGGTTTAAAGCTTCTCATTAGAAGCTAGTCAAAGTCTTCTACTAAAAATTATCTGGTCAAAGTCTTTTACTTCAGGAACTTAATATAAAAGTTATATTTTTATGTTTTGGTCAATGTGCGGTGTCTGACGGTGTCGATACGTATTAACACGGCCCAATTTTGTTTTTTGAAGTGTTACATTATTTGATTCTTTCCTTCACTGCATTTTGGTCCCCTTCTAGGTTTTTTTGTTAATTTCCATCATCTCCTGACATGTATGGACTTCTGTTAACTGAAAGTTACTTTTGTTTCTCTTATAACGGAAATGTGGAAATAAATTGGTGACTGATTTTTTGCCGTCTTGTCTTGAATTTCAGGTAGATATACCATTCAAGTATCTAACATTTTTTCTGGATGACGACACCGAGCTAGAACATATAAAACAGGTAACATGAGTTCAAAGTTTCTGTGATAAATGTCGTGTCATTCTTTTGGATATTCAAATATGTGCAGGCGGGCTAACTTAGTGTTCACTATATATTCAGGAATATGGATCTGGAAGGATGCTTACGGGTGAGATAAAAAAGCGTCTTACTGAAGTTTTGACACAGCTGGTGGAAAGGCATTGCAAAGCCCGAGCAGCAGTGACGGATGCAGTAAGTACCATTTATCTAATATTGATAAATGTTCTAATTAGTGTGAAATATACAAGTACCTTATGTAATGATATTCTTCACAATGGGTGGTCATCTGGGGTTGTTTGGCTCAATTTCCAGTGCCCTAGATTTAGTATGTGGTGGAGGATCTTTTTATAACCTGATCCAATTATCATATTGAAGTTTCTGCGTTATGTATTTAGGTCATTGTAGGCATTTTGGCCTGTTATCAAGGGTAAAACCCTTGTATATGGTTAAGTGACCGACCACATTCATGAACAATCAGATATGTTGCACCGATGAGATTTTGTTTGCATACTTGGCGTAAAGGCAGTTTCACATTTACCAGCATCAAACTTTTTTTATCTTATGTTTTCTTGGTGTCATTGTACTCTAAGTTCAGATTCTAATCGACTCAATTTGGCTCTTCTCTTTTAGATGGTTGATGCATTCATGGCTGTGAGACCCCTCCCAAATATGTTTGACTAAGCAAGATGGTAGTGGATTATTTCCATTTTTTCTACAGGGTGAGGTTTTTCTCATCAGATCTCAGTTCAGAGGTATTTTGAATTATGGAAATCCTAGGACCATATGTTAGTTGATGGTATCTTCCCGGTGCCAGTACATTCCAGGCAAGTGCAATACATGGTGGCCTCTCCCTGATCTCTTCCCTCTGCTGCAATTTTTTTTATGTGATGAGTAAAGAAATCCATCTCTCTCTTTCATCTTTAATCAACAATGGATTCACAAATCAATTATATTAGTTAACTGATGTTATAAAATTCTTCCGTATGCTGGTTATTTTCCGAGTAGAAAGTAAGATTGAAATACAAGATGAATTTTGCAATCTGAGTCTTTAAGTTAGTGTGCCGTGATGCTTCTTTTTCTGAAGCTGGAAGTAGACAATTTGATTATTTTTCTGTTTAAACACAATCCTTTTTAGCTGTAGTAATAATAACTAATATCGGATACTGCCCAAAATAATATGAGGCAAAATTTAAGCTGATATACCACAACCAATCTCTTATCTCTTTTTAATTCCTAGGGTAATGAGAGCAATGGCTAGGAGTAGGGTTCTACTTCAAAGTGAAGTAGTGTGGCAATTTTGGTCAAATTTACTCCCTACTATTGGGAGTAGGGAAGACACTCCAATCACCCATTTTTGACCCATACTACTTTAAACGGAAAAGTGTTAGAAGTCTTCGCCATACAGGAATTCAGTGTCATGAAGGAAATGCTATAAAAAAACAGAAAACGGCACTTTGAGTGTCTTAGCTCACTATTTTTTAGCCCAGACCCACTTTGTTCACTCACTTCAACATGCAAAATTTAACCTACTTCAAGGGAATAGATACCACTGCGGACGCTAATTACGGTCTCTCAGCAGGTCTTTACAATTGGCAGCCGGTGAAGAATTTCACGTAAGTTGCATTTTTGGTTCTGTTTTGTGGCCTGAAGTTTTTGCATTATGTGTTGGCCATTAAAGACATTATTTATTTATTTTTATTTATTTTTTTGCTAAAAAACAAACCACGGGATTAACAAAGCAGAGAATTACAAACAACAGTTAAGGTCTTCTTCCTAAGAAAGAGTTTCCAAAAAAGAAGGAAAAGAGATCCAAATATCTTTGACACTGAATTTTCTAGCCCGACGTGCAAGCCGGTCAGCTAGATTGTTTTTCACACGCTTTATATACACAACTTTAAAGGAACAAAGACTAGAAAATAAACTCCGACAGTCTTCAAGAAGTTCACTACTTCTCCACTCAATATTATTATCGACTCCATTCACAAAATCCACCAGTTGGAGACAATCACTAACAAAGATGACTTTGGAAAGATTCATCACTTTAGCCCAAGAGATAGCCAAAATTAGAGCAGCAGTTCAGCACCAACTGCATTTGGAATCAAGCCAAAGTCCGAGCAAGTTCTTCTTATTATTCCTGCAATATCACACCAGATAACACCCAAACCCATATTAAAATCTTTAAAGGAACCATCGATGAACATAAAATGCTCAACCTCAGATCTGGGAACTTTAACATCCCTACTTACAGTTTTACTAATTATACGGGGAGCAATATAAGTGTTAATCATTCTTCTAGTTTCCATAATAACTCTATTTATATCAATAACAATATTCCTGAAGTTCACATCACATCTTAACTTCCAAATACACCACATCACAATTGCACCAATACTCGGCCAATTAACATTAAAGAGAGATAAACCAAGAGCAGAATCATGCCAGAACAGGAAAATATCATCAATCCACTCTAAATCTGTAGTAATTAAATGTTGTAGAGAGAGTCCAAACCAAATATGAGCAGCAATCAGACATTTCACAAATAAATGCATAACAGTCTCTTCATGATCATGACATAAAAGACATTTTACGTCCACATAACGGTTGTAGAACTGCAGGAGAGAATTAACTGGCAGCATCTGAGCAAAGATTTTCCACAAGATTTTTTTTATTTTCGGCTGAAAATCAACAACCCAAACTTTCCTCGAAAAATTTGCATCTTCTAAATAACTAAATTCATTCATATAAATCCTATAAGAAGATTTAATACTAAACTCACCATTTCTTGTATGAGCCCACTTTAACTCGTCACACTGATTTAGATTTAAACTAATTGACCTAATTCTAATCACTAAATCAGGATAAAATAAAGCAGATAGAAGATTCACATTCCAACAATTGTTATGGACATCAATAAGATCACTGACGAAAATATAATTACTGTGATTAGGATGGCTAGATACCGGAGGAAACTTAGAACCCGGAATCCAATTAGAACTCCAAATATGAGTAGATGAACCATGATTGATTCTTGTAACTACATTAGATCTAATAAAATTTAAACCATTAACAATACCTTTCCAAATCCAAGAAGAAGAATTAGCATCTTTATCAATTTCCAATAAATTCTGATTGCGAAAATACTTATCTTTCAAACACAGAAAGTAAAATATGCGGAGTATGGATCACTCTCCAACCTAGTTCGCAAATGAACACCATATTAGTAGCATAAGTGTTTCTAATACCCAGCCCACCACAAATTTTAGATTTACCTATATCACCCCAGGAACGAAAATAAGATGCACGTTTAGGGTTTCTTTTGGACCACCAGAAATTTCTTTGAATATTATCTATTTTAGTAGTTATTTTTTTCGGTAAAGGAAAACATGACATGTGATAAAAAACTAAACTCGACAGAACATGCTTTGTAACAACTGTACTACCAATAACATTCAAATTGGCCTTCTTACAAGAGCTTAACCTAGAGTAGAAATTTTCTATCAGAGTATTGAAAGATTTGGTATTATCTCTACCTATAAACATAGGAGTTCCAAGATATTTCTTAGAGTTACTTAGAAACTTCATTTTTAATGTTCTATACAAAAGTTTTATGTGTTTATGATGCATTTATCTGCTAGTAATGAACCCAGATTTTTGAAAGTTAATTGCTTGGCCCGAGGCTTTAGCAAAGACATTAATAATCTTCATAAGATTCCTAGCATAAGTGATAGAAGCTTTTACAAATAACATACTGTTGATGGTGGATTTTCGACAAAGGTCAAAATCGTAAAATCATGATACCGCATGTTTCTGACCCGGATTCAGGAATGTATATGACGATTCATATTTTGTGATCCGTGAACCATTTCACGATCTCTACTGAGCGAACATTCCTCTCAGAGCTATGATGAATATGTTTCTCGAAAGGCCTCTCAGCTGAGCGTTCGATGCTTCACACATTTCGTCATCACCTCTACATAGAATCTTAATGATTGGGCAGTTCCCTAGACATAGTGTTTGTTAGAGAGCTTAATGCCTTCAGGACATCACGATGCACGTTGTTCCCTAACTACGTAGAGAGAGACCGTGTATAGAATATTGATGTTTGTGCGGTAGACATAATGTTTGTTAGAAAGCTTAACGCCTTCAGGACGTCATGCTACACGTTGTTCCCTGACTATACACCCCTCAGAACGAGTATGATGCTTCAATTATCTCATATATCGATTTTGCAATAGATTAATTCTAGCGTGTCATTCATCAACTGAATTCCTAGAAAATAATCTATTTTATCTCATTACTCCGTTCCATGACTGATCCCCAGTTGGATTTCATGGATTAGTAATAGATAACCATTATATCTCATTACTCCGTTCCATGGCTGATCCTCAGCTGGATTCCATGGATTAGTAATAGATAATCATTTTATTAATCCGTTTCATGAATTATTCTCAGCTGAATTTCATGAATTAATGATAAAAATCCACTGATCGGGCGTCTGGGCCATCACCGATTAAGCCCCGAGAAAATAATGCAAGTGTACTTGATAATAATGCACGAACGAGCACCCGAATACACGAACAAGCGTTATTTTATTTGAGCATATTTTTGATTTATTATTTCCCTCATAAATTCCTCTTCCGTTATTTTATTTTAATTTATTATTTCCCTCATCTTTATGAAAACTTCTTCATTTGAGAAAACTCCCTCGTTTGAGCTAAACTCTTGATTTCTCCATACTTTCATCAAACAAAAATAAGGAAAGGTATCACGGGACCAGGCTACCTAGCCGTCCAGCCATGCCCTAGACGTGGCCGGTCGCACACCTTACAATCCCTTATTTTCCCATATTATTATTTCCTTCATCTCATGGAACTCCATCGTTTGAGCGAAAACCCTAGTTTTTCAATATTTTCTCAAATATTGCTCAAATCATGAAAAAGCTAAAAATTCAAATGGTCGCATGACCGACTAGGCTTCTCACGTCAAAAATTAAAATATCACTATTTTAATATTCTCAAAATATCGGTCGCATGAGCAAAGTTCTACTTGCTCATTCGAGAAAAATTGAGAGTTTCAGTCAAGATCAAACTCTTCTGAAAATCCAAAACATTGCTCAAACGCGCACCATAAAATACCAAAACTCTCAGGATTGAGACACGTACACTGTGGGTCCAAACTCTTTCCAACTAACTTGGAATTTTCTCAAACGACCATCAGCTGGTCCCATGACCACCAAGGACCGGACCCCTTGGTCGGTCCCTCATCTCTCCATAATTAGGTTTTACTATCTAACGCTTACACGAGCACTATTTAATAAATGATTAAACCATCATTTGATCATTCTTTCACCAACAGGTCAACAAAGGACTTTGGTGCATACTCACTCGAGCACTTGGGCGTTACGTGGTCGGTCATCATCCCATGTAGTCGATCCCTCCTTCACTCAGTGATTTACCTTCAGTAAATCATCAATCTATCGATCAAAATTAGGGTTTCGAACAAATGCTCTACAAATCATAATTATGATCAAGTTCAAACACTAACAATTTTATGTTGATCCAATAATCAATATCTGAGTTAAATATATAATATTCGGTCCAACTACCAATATTTTAACTAATATTTTATCTGGTCACGTTACCAATAATTCATCGAATGAGCAATACTTGCTCAGATGCTCGAATATTGATTCAACTATCAATATTCAGTAATTCATCGAATGGGAAATACTTGCTCAGATGCTCGAATATTGATTCAACTATCAATCTTTAATAATTCATCGAATGAGCAATACTTGCTCAGATGCTCGAGTATTGATCCAACTATCAATATTCAGTAATTTATCGAATGAGCAATACTGGTTCAGATGCTCGAATATTGATCCAACTATAAATATTCAAAAATTCATCATACGAGCAATATTTGCTCAGAGTATCAATATTGATCATATTGATTCAACTAGCAACATCATTTATTCGAGAACTATACGTCCCAGCAGACATGTTCAATCCATGAATCTTAGAGCATTCCACAATCATGCTCGACTGAACAATACTTAGACTCATCGTCTAATCAAGTCAACGACTGACTGGTCAAATATACGTCTACCCTGCAGACTCCACATTCGTGAGACATCAATCACGTCACATGGGGGGGATATTAATTAGGGTTTTGGTTTGGCGGCCTACGACACGTTTGTCCATCCATGATGAGAAATGTGAGTATTTCGTGCAAGCAGTTGAGGGAGTTAGCAAAGTAGTGGGTGGACAATCCGCCAACCCTCTCACGTACGAGGAACTGGTGCAACCACGATTTCCCACTCTTTCACTAGAACAACCGTCACACTTACTGGAGATCCGTGTGTTTACATTCCAGCAATATAAATAAGTCTCTGAATCCATGACAAGAAATACAACATTCGTCAAAAACAGAAGAATTCTGATCCGAGCAATCTCTCTCAAGAATTCAATCAATCAACCAGAACTTATTCGAACTCAAAAGTTCGCAGAAAACTTGTAGAAACCTTAAACATATTCACAATCCTTGATCATCATTGATTTCACATACTTCTCAGCTTCCCTCCTACAGATCAACCATTTTCCCTCTTTGTGACCGATACTTTGGAACGACCATTGTCTTGGTTTAGGCCGGAGTCTTATAGATTGATTTCTCGATCTCAAAGCACTCTCATGCAGTGCATCTGTTTGAGGATAAGAAGTTTGCTCGGTTGAGGAGCCTCCGTCCACATGGTCGTCTCTCCATTCCCTACAAAACAACAAATCGTTTTTCCCTATCAACAGATTGGTGACCACAGTGGGAGATTAATCTCTCGGTTGCAATCTCAAACTTTCACAAAATGGTTGATCTTAGGTCGGTTCAGTTACAAATACTAACCCAAACAATTCCAGCACTAGCAATAGTAGTGGTACTCCAGAAACTATTCCCGCTTCCAACAACGGTGCTGGTGATAACACACCTCCTCAAACCAACATTGGAAGCAATCCTCTCTTCGCCCGGTCTCCCGAAGAAATCAGAGAAGATCCACCTACCATAGCTGATCTCATGAAGGTATAAGAGACTCTTTCCAAAAACCAGACTGACATGGCTGCAATACAGAAAGAGCCGTGCAATTATCTCAAAACTCTCACTGATAAGATGTCAAAGAAAACTCAGGATAAGGAAAATCCAAAGAAATATCTTCGGCTGTTGATCCTGAAGTCACTCCGATCCATGTAGTATATGATGATGAAGTCTACAATGCCACAGATAACCCACCAACGAAGGAACCTGCATGCTTCATCACTCGTGAGAACGTGGAACGCTTTATCGAGGATCGAGGAAAAGACAAAACACCATCTGTTCACCGTTATCAACCTCCATATCCTGCTACTACACAAAGAATTCCTTTACCGAAGGGCTACACCTCTCCAACGTTCACACTGTACAACGGAACGAGGAACGCTCGAGAACACGTCTCTCGATTCATTGAAGCACTAGGCGAACACGAACACAACCATGTCGTCCATCTGAAGGAATTTTCTCGAAATTTCTGACAGGCCGAGCATATACATGGTACAACAACATTGCACCGGGGAGCATCACTAGTTGGGGAGATATGGTTAACGTTTTCTACCAAGAATACTTCTTCGTCTCAAAGCGTATTACTCTCTCTGACTTAGGAAGAATGTCTCAAAAGAACAGTGAACATCCGAACGACTATGTGAAGAGGTTCAGAGTCCAATCTTTAGATTATCATGACCCGAATGTCACTGAACAACATCTGGTGAAGTTGTGCATCAAGGAAATGATCCCGGTCTACAAAGCCTTACTGAAAAATCTCCGGTTCCAGACTTTCTCAGAACTTCATGAAGCATCCAAGCGATCAGCAACTACTGCTCCGGCCTTATTGGAAAAAACAAAATCTACAAAAGTCTTTGAGGAGCCGCAAGACACTCGAGGCAGCGGCAGACGCCTGATCAACAAACAATACAATCTCCAACCTTCCATGAATGTTGTTGAATGAAGCAAAAGGAAAGCCGAGGCACCACTGCACAAGCATGCTTCTCCAATCTCTCAGGCTCCTCCGAAATCGCAAAGCAAGGATAACCAATCCTGAAATGCAGAAACCTCGACCCAACATCAACAAACGGGAAATGATACTCAAGCTTCCTTCTTCTCATTGAAGAATTAATCGAGTTACTGGAAGTCCGGATTCAATATAATGCAATCAAATTTTCATTCATCAGGATAGAGCCAACCGAATAAGAAATGGAGAATCACAGAACATCAATCTCCCCGAGCAACCTTTCGACGAAGCAGTTCAATCCTTGGTTGAAAATATATGTGAATTTCTCTATCTGTCGAAAGCACAAAGGAGAGACATGTTCACAGAATCACATCGTGACAGGAAGATACTTTCTGAGCCTTCAGCCAAATACAAAGAGATGTACGACTGGGGACTGCTTATCACAGTCAATCTCAAAAGAAACAAATTTGGGAGAACGATGCTGGCACCTCTATCAACATTATTCCACTGAAATCCCTCAGAGCCACACACATCACTCGACATGAAGCTACCCATGCTCTCATCTCAATCAGAGATCATGAACAAACGCTCAGAGGTGCTTATGGATACATTACTCTCAAAGTAAAAGGGGTTCAACTTGTACGGAAACCAAGTTACACATAATCAGAAGGATCCAAGATATGACACGATCCTTGGACGAGCGTGGATCCATGCTGAAAGGATGGCCACTGACAAAGCGTATTTGGTTGCACATCTCTCAAACGAAGAAAATTGTGATTCAGAAGATTCAGCGGACGTTCCATTATCAGAGCATTTGAAGGAATTTCGAACTTCGACGAAGTTGAAAAAAGAACCTGCAAAAGATGCATAGACATTCATCAAGAGGTTCCGCACTCATGCAAGTCTCATTCCTTCCATGTCTATGTCATTTATTTCCTCACATACTATCCTAGCATGGAGACTCAATTCTGCTAGCAATTATGCTATTGGAAGACGTTGTGAATGGGTAGCTTCACCATATTAATATTTTACCAAGTGGTGGAATCCGAGGCCTCTCTGAATCGAGCATCTCACCAAGATATTCATTACTGGCCGTTTCTCCGTAACTTTGCAGAAGTGTCCATGAGCGCCACAAAATCAAAAAGCTATGATGTCTGCACAAGTGTTGAATACCAAAGAAATGCCGAATCAATAGAAGATACTCATAGCCTAGACGATCAAGTCTAAGATACTCTACGCTTAAGGGATATGACGCTTCAACGCTCAAGCATCCAAGGTTTGAAGCATTTAGGATTTTCTTAACCTATCCGTTATTTTCAATTCCTCAAAAATATATGCAATACTTGCATTAAGTAATTGAATCTATCAAACCAAAAGAAAATCCTTACAACTGTCAATCACCCACTTCTCCAAGGCTAACCGAAATTCAAAAACCTCTCATCTCTGAGTGCTATATTCTTCAGAAGCCTTCAGATTGTACTCCCAATCAAAGATTACACCTTCGATAATGCCGCATCTAGCTTCAACACAAATATCTTGATGATGAAACGCTGATTCAATACCAAGACGGTCAAAGTGTAACTGAATTACAATCGTTAAGTCTTCACTATCTCCATGATAAGACTTCTGAAACAGATGCAACATCCTTCTTCCAAGGATGGCACAAACTCCTTCAACATACATGTTTTTTTTGAATAGATGAACGCCTCCGGGATGCACTTGGGGACTTGATCTTATTGGAAATATCAATTCAATATGTTTCAATAAATTTTATCCATATAACAAGTCATTGTAACCTGATGTGATTCCATAAAACGTCATCAACGGAACCTCTCTACATCACAAACCTTGCACGACCAAGAAACTTTTCTCCTCACATCCAGAATGGAGAATGCAGCTGCTATTTTCCACAACAACATCGGTTCCTTGAGGAAGCAACTTCACAGTAAAGTCATATTCAGGAGAATTTTGGTTGAACTCCTAGTACACCTTCATCTTAGGAGTGCTCAACTCACCAATTAGTTCGTGCATGTAAAGGCTCACTGGATGGAGGAGCAACGACTATGTCGATAATCCAGCCTTTTCAGTCTCTGAAGCAACTCCGACCATAGTATCGTCATCAACAAGGATATGTGTGGGAACTCTATTCATGGTCTCAGCATCAACAAGAATTTCTGGAGAAAATTCAATCGTGATCTCATCATCAACAACAGTCTCAGGAGCATCATCCGGCTTCATCAACTATCCATTCTCTGAAGTGTTACTCGATGGATCGGGCTTCTCCAAACAATAATGATTCATATCAAGACGTGTAGACATGAAAACATGTTAAAATGAGCGTCTTCCCAAAGATTTCACGATGGATGGGCACAAGCTAAAGTCTTCTACAAGATGTTCTCATCACCCCTGCAAATGAAATACAACATACTTCAGGCCATGGGTTTACAAAAACGTACCAATGGGTGAGGAATGGGACAATGGTTCCTTGATAAAACAATTTCGTCTATGTATCTACTACAACATACCAAAAGGGCGCATCAACCGGACATACGAGCTGAAAGATATGGCCTCCACACTCAGGTTCAGTAAATCTGAAAAATTTGTACAGGATTACAAATTACAAATGTGCATGCTTCGTTGGCTGACCTATACAACTCCAAATTGAGTGATTATTTTTTCATATGATAACTCAATCTCTTAGCTTCAAAATTTTGGGTCAAACACCAAATTCCGACGTCGTATGAGGTTCCTACAACTTCCAGAGCATATGACATGCAAGCAGTAATTCTTAGACGGGATTCGTTACCTCCACAGTCGATCGAGGTCCACCAGGTATTTCCACTAATTCCTTCATCAAGGTACCTCCAACTTCGACCACCTAGGTATTTGCATCATGTTTTCCTACCTGGGTCCTCTATCCAGGTCTTGCCAGAAGAAGGAAAAACGAAAAGGAGATTTAACAAAATACTGGGGACTGACGATTCACTGATCATGACAATTAGTTTCACAGTCCAAGACTCGTGACTGGAACCAAGCTCTCTTATGCTAATCCTTCATCATAAAAAGAGTGCTACAACCGAGACATATAACCATTCCCATTACATCATCCCCTCTTGAGAGCAACCTCAATTACGGTCCCATGACCAGGGTTTCAAAAGCGATGTTTCTACGACTGTCAGAAACAAAAAATGGTACTTCAAGCACCAAGCTCGTGTGTTAACCAAGGGATTCAGTTTCCAAATTAATCAATGGAATTGAAATCCTTCATCAAGCGTTCAAGACACAAGAAAATTGTCTAAAGACACAAATGAGACGTTTTACAACAAGCCTGTTTGAAGATATTTTACACTACCATGTACAAAGAGACAATCTGGGAGAAACTGGTAAGGAATCTAAGGTTGATTCATATGTCATTCTCTTCATATGAATGTCCTCTACAACATATACAAAATTCACAGTGATTGGATAAACGAGCAAAACGATGTGGCCAAAACTTTGGACTACATGACAGCTGAAAATTTTCTGAAAACCTCATGGAAGTTTATTGTTTCGTCAATTTCGGCCCTTAAACGTGCTCGAAAGCAGAAAATATTCTCTTTTAAAGCTTGGAAATTTTCTGAGGATGAAGAAACATGGGTAGATCACAAAAATCCAACATCGGACGAAGATTCTACAACATTTTCAATGAAGAAATAACTTTTTAATTTTTTGATGACGAAATTCTTCATTCATCCACATCTGAAACAGGAAATACACCATCAACGCAAATCCAAACTTCATCTTCAACCGATAGTCGCACTTTCTGAAGTCGACGGTGCTTCTGCTGATGAGATATGGGCTTTTCATCTTTAGCTATTTTCTTCTACGATATTTCATCACGTCTCTGCTTTCCTTCTGCATCTGCTAAGACCAAGAATGCATATATCTTTTCACGAACCACTCTCGGATGATCAAGAGACATACTATGTATCAACTTTCCAGCATCTCTGAAAGGTTGATTCACCTTGGCATGAGCATCTGCAGAAGTCTTCATCTTTGACTTGATATTTCTGAAGCGTTCCCCGGAAGAGCCAGAAGGGTGGCTGAAACTGGAAGTCACCACTATATGAGACGAAAGACATGGAGTCATGGATATACCAATAACAAACACGCAACAAAAACAGTAACAATCCAACTCTTACATGTTTACAATTTCACTAACAGTAGTGAACTTAGCACAAAAATTTCAAGAACTTGCTCGTTTCTTCAAACCTGCAAAGATGAGCAAAGTCCATTATTCAAAAATCATAAATTGATTTTCATAAAATCGTGAACAACCCACGAAATTTTTACCGCGTGAACATCCACTGATTTTTCAAAAATTGGACAGACGTCCATTCCACAATTGTGAAAACTCACATAGACATTATTTCACCATGTATAATTGTCTACTTTCAACAATTGTTCAAAATCAAAACATTGATTTTACAAAAGTATATACATATATTTAACGTGAAACTCACGTAATTTTGAAAAAAATAAAAAAACTTTTTTCTCTCGTACGAGCACCCACCTTTGGAACGATAGTTTATTTCATTTTGTGAAATCTCACATATTTAAAAAATAAAATTTTGATTTTCGTGAAAGCTCATAGACAAAATTTTTATCATTAGACGCATGTCTATTTTTTTTTTTTTTTTTAAAATCTCTCTTATGCTAGGGATTATTGTTTGTTTCTTAAACGAACGAATGAACGAACATCAGTTCCTAAAACAAGGGTTCCCCTTTTGCGCCCGGTCCCGCAAACGCTAAACCGACCGAAATTGGATATCTGGTCGTCCAAATTAGCATTGATTCAGCTCTCCGTGCTCACGGGATGGCACTCTATCATATTGTCAGGGTCCTTACCTGGACATTTGCTCGTACATGACATCATTGGAGCAAATCAGGGATTTTGAAAATGCCTTTGTACGACTAAGTTCAACTACTTATCTTGTCTACTGGAAATTACCATCCAGTGCTTACTACGGATCATGACTGTCCCTCACTAAGCAGGGGATTTTCGACAAAGGTCAAAATCGTAAAATCATGATACCACATGTGTCTGACCCGGCTTCAGGAATGTATGTGACAATTCATATTTTATGATCCGTGAACCATTTCACGATCTCGGACTGAGCGAATATTCCTCTCAAATCTATGATGAATATGTTTCTCGAAAGGCCTCTCAGCTGGCCGTTCTATGCTTCATACATTTCATCATCACCTCTACATATAATCTTAACGATTAGGAGGTTCCCTAGACATAATGTTTGTTAGAGAGCTTAACGCCTTTAGGACGTCACGCTGCACATTGTTCCCTCACTACGTAGAGAGACCGTGTATAGAATCTTGATGATTGGGAGCTTCCCTAGACATAATTTTTGTTAGAGAGCTTAACGCCTTCAGGACGTCAAGCTGCATGTTGTTCCCTGTTCTTCAATTATCTCATATCTCAATTTTGCAATAGATTAATTCTAGCATGTCATTCATCAACTGAATTCCTAGAAAATAATCTATTTTATCTCATTACTTCATTCCATGACTGATCCCCAGTTGGATTTCATGGATTACCATTATATCTCATTACTCCGTTCCATGGATGATCCTCAGCTTAATTCCATGGATTAGTAATAGATAATCATTTTATTACTTCGTTTCATGAATTATTCTCAGCTGAATTTCATGAATTAGTGATAAAAATCCATTGACCGGGCGTCTGGGCCATCACCGAGTAAGCCCCGATAAAATGATACAAGTGTACTTGACAATAATGCACGAACGAGTACCCAAACGCACGAACGAGCATTCAAAAATATGGACGAACGAGAAATTTATAAAGGAAAATAATATTAAATAAAATAAACAAGAGGCGTAAGACCAGACCCATCAGCCGGCCGGTCATGCCTCCGTGGCCGGTCCCCCTGTTCCTTTATTTTATTTTAATTTATTATTTCCCTCATCTTATGAAGACTCCTTCATTTGAGCAAACTCCCTCGATTGAGCGAAACTCTTAGTTTCTCCATACTTTCATCAAACAAAAATAGGGAAAGGTGTCACGGGATCGGGCCACCTAGACGGACGTCTATTCCCTAGACGTGGCCGGTCCCACACATTACAATCCCTTATTTCCCCATATTATTATTTCCTTCATCTCATGGAACTCCATCGTTTGGGCGAAAACCCTAGTTTTCAATATTTTCTCAAATATTACTCAAATCATGAAAAAGCTACAATGTCAAATGGTCACATGACCGACTAGGCTTCTCACGTCAAAAATTAAAATATCATTATTTTAATATTCTCAAAATATCGGTCACATGAGCAAAGTTCTACTTGCTCATTCGAGCAAAATTGAGAGTTTCAGTCAAGATCAAACTCTTCTGAAAATCCAAATATTGCTCAAACGCGCACCAGAAAATACCAAAACTCTCAGGTCTGAGACACAGACACTGTGGTGACATGGGCATGCTACCTTGACCGACCAAGGCCGTCCCTAAGGCTTGCAAGGAGCCGGTCCCACACATCTTCCTAATTTTTACCAAATTTGCTCTCAATTGCTCATATTGGGTCCAAAACCTTTCCAACCAACTTGGAATTTTCTCAAACGACCATCAGCTGGTCCCACGACCACCAAGGCCCAGTCACATGGCCCCTTGGTCGGTCCCTCATCTCTCCATAATTAGGTTTTATTAGATAACGCTTACACGAACACTATTTTAATAAATGATTAAACCATCATTTAATCATTCTTTTACCAACTGGTCAACAAAGGACTTTGGTGCATGCTCACTCGAGCACTTGGGCGCTACATGGTCGGTCATCATCCCATGTAGCGGTCCCTCCTTCACTCATTGATTTACCTTCAGTAAATCATCAATTGATCGATCAAAATTAGGGTTTCGAACCAATGCTCTGCAAATCATAATTCTGAGCAAGTTCAAACACTAATAATTTTATGTTGATCCAACAATCAACATCTGAGTTAAATATATAACATACGGTCCAGCTACAAATACTTTAACTAATATTTTATTTGGTCACGTTACCAATAATTCATCGAATGACCAATACTTGCTCAGATGCTCGAATGTTGATTCAACTATCAATATTCAGTAATTCATCGAATAAGCAATACTTGCTCAGATGCTCGAATATTGATCCAACTATCAATGTTCAGTAATTTATCGAATGAGCAATACTTGCTCAGATGCTCGAATATTGATATAACTATCAATATTCAATAATTCATCATACGAGCAATATTTGCTCAGAGTATCAATATTCATCATATTGATTCAACTATCAACATCATTTATTCGATAACTATATGTCCCAGCAAACATGTTCAGTCCAAGAATCCTAGATCGACTGAACAATATTTAGACTCATCGTCTAATCAGGTCAACGAATGACTAATCAAATACATGTATGCCTTGCAGACTCTATATTCGTGAGACATCAATCACGTCACATGGGGGGATATTAATTAGGGTTTTGTCTTGCGGCCTAGGACACGTGTGTCCATCCACTATCATAAATGTGAGTAAGTCATGCAAGCAGTTGAGGGAGTTATCCAATTAGTGGGTGGATAATCAGCCAACCCTCTCACGTACGAGGAATTGGTGCAACCACATTTTCCACTTTCCCACTCTTTTACTCGAACAACCGTCACATTTACTGGAGATCTATGTGTTTACATTCCAGCAATATAAATAAATCTCTGAATCCATGATTGACAAGAAAGACAACATTCATCAAAAACAGAAGAATTCTGATCCGAGCAATCACGCTCAAGAATTCAATCAATCAACCATAACTTATTCGAACTCAACAATTCATAGAAAACTTGCAGAAACCTTAAACACATTCACAATCCTTGATCATCATTGATCTCGCACACTTCTCAACTTCCCTCCTACAGATCAACCCTCTTCCCTCTTTGTGACTGAATAGACTTTAGAATTACCATTGTCTTGGTTTAGGCGCGAGTCCTACAGATTGATCTCTCAAACTCAAATAACTTTCCTGCAGTGCATCTGTTTGAGGATAAGCAGTTTGATTGGTTGAGGAGCCTCTGTCCACGCGGTCGTCTCCCCATTCCCTAAAAAACCATCACATCGTTTTTCCCTATCAACACATGCAATCATCCGCAAAAAAATAAATGAGAAATCGAAGGACTATTCTTTTTAAATTTAAAACCTTACATTAAATTGTCTTCTTCATCTTTTAAGAGCAATTGGGAAAGAATCTCCATACAAAGAATAAAGATATAAGGAGAAAGGCAGTCACCTTGCCTAATGCCTCTAGTAGGGAAGAACATATCACCAGGGGAACCATTAACCAGAATAGAATAAGCAATTGTACTTATGCATTGAAAAATCATTTGATAGCAATCATCAGAAAAACCAAGCTTCTTAAAGACAGTCAAAACAAAACCACTCTAACCTATCAAACACTTTAGAGATATCAAGTTTAATAGCCATATGACCATTTTTAGAATTTTTCTTTTTCATTTTGAAGGAATGAAGAATTTCATGAGTGATTATAGTATTATCATGGATCTGTCTATTAGCTATGAAAGGAGATGGATACGAAGAAATCAGAGTGTCTAATAATGGTTTTAAACGGTTATTTAAAAATTTTGAAATAATTTTATACATAGAATTAGATAGACTTATGGGTTCGAAATCATGGGGGGAGATGGATTTTTTATTTTTGGAATTAAGGTAATAAAAGTAAAGTTAGATTGCTTAAGAAGAAATTTAGTTTTGAAAAAGTTTTGAACATGGGATACAACTTCAGACTGAACAATATCCAAATTGTCCCTAAATAATCCAGCAGGAAAATCATCAGGTCCCGGCGAACTCTTAGGAGCCATTTTTTTAACCGTGTCAAAGATTTCATCATTGGTTGGACTAAAAACCAGAGAAGAGTTAATATCTTCAGAAATTATTGGCTTGACATGTTTTAGGGATTCTTCTATATCAGAATTACTAGGATTCAAAGAATTATGTATATTTTTAAAATGTTTAGTAAACAGTGAAGCAACATGTTCTCTATTTTCTAACCAATTACCCTGATCATCCATAACAATATGAATAGTATTATATATACTTCTAAGCTTAACAGTATTATGGAAAAAATGTATATTTTTATCGTATTGAGTAAAGTAGTTTATTCTAGATTTCTGTTTGTAAAAACTATGCTCAATTTCATACCAGTAATCTAGTTGTCTGGAATAGTTCAAAGTATAACTACCTATATCAGGAGAATAAGGCAAACCTTGAAGTTTTTCTATCTCAGCATTTAACCTACCGATTGTAGTTTTGATATGTCCAAAAGAATTAATATTCCATTTAATCAACTCATGCTTCACATTTTTAAGTTTATTCACCACAATAAAACCAGGACACCCTTGACACTTTTAGACAAGGAATCATAAAGATCCCCTTTGAACTCAGAACTTAGTTGCCAGCATTTAAAGAACTTATAAGGAATATCTATATTCTGCTCCCAATTAAAGCACTTAAGAAGTAAACTCTTCCCAAATTAGTGACTCTAGTATGAGGTAAAACTGTAACCCATTTATTATTCATAAATCATCTGTCCAATTTTTCAAATATCAGTTCTATGGGATTTTTAAATCTTTTGTTGCACCACGTAAAAGGATTACCATAAGAGAAGATTTCGTTCATATTCATCTCTAAAAGTCTAGTTCTAACAAAATTCGGAGGAAAGGAGTTGTCAGGATTACCACCTTGTTTTTCAGAATCATGCAAAATAAAATTAAAGTCTCCTAACAATAACCAGGGACAATTACTATTTTCATTCATACTGCTAAGGAAGTTCCATTGATTTCTAATACCAAATAAATTCAAAGATCCATATATGAAGGAAACAACATAATTCTTTATCACAGGAGTTATATCACACAATATATGAATCATATTTAAAGAACTACCAATCACTTGAATACTACATTTTGCGTAATAACCAAAAGCAAGACCACCAGATTTAGTGACAGCAGGAATGATAGTCCATGAGTCAAAAGGAAGATGATGTGTATATTTATTAACAGTCTCAATATCAACCATGGTTTCTAAAAGACAAATACCATCAAGTTTATATTTTATAAATAAGTTTTGCAAGTGATGCCATTTCTTATCAGAACAACACCCATACATGTTCCAACATAGAAATTTCATGATGATAACAACAGTAGAGATCAATAAAGAGACAGAATTATTTATATGGAAAGCTATGACATCCGAACAATTGTACCTTACTACGTGAAAATTCGTAACAACCACGTGCCGTTACGAATTATTTTGTAATGGAAACGTCGTAACAAGCTATAGTTGTTACTACGTGTCATTTTGCAACAAGCTAAAGATGTTAGTACGTGGCCAATTGAAACGAATTTAACCCGTTACGAATTTCTATGTAAGAGCAAAAAATTATTGCCAGCTAACATTGACCAGGTTAATATTGATTGACAATTCATTTTCAGTTGGAAAATACGTCAGGTCAATAATGAACTGAGCACCACCATATTGTAAACAACCGGATGATATGCGCATGGATGTCGGCTGATTGTGCTTAATTTTCTTCGTGGTTGAAGAAAATCAACCCATAATCGGTCAATGTGTGCATTCACATAAACTGATTATGGTTAAAAGAAATGCTCAATTTTTTGTAGGTTTTTTAGGCTATAATAGGGTAATATAAACCTCTGTATACGCCGATTCTGGCTATGAAAGTCAGTTTATAGAAACATTCACATCCGTTGATTGTTGAAATCGTCATGTATATATAAATAAATGTCTATCGATTCTTAGTATTTTTCTTGAATGAAGAACATCAAACTAAAATCGGCCACCGTATCCGCCGATTCTAGTTTGATGTTCTTGATAAAAAAGAAAGAAAATTTACAAATTCTTTCATGTATCAATGATTAATGAAGACTATTTAATTTCACATCTAACATGACTTTTTACTACTAACAACCCAATTAACCCTAATAAATCAGAGGTAAATTAACCATTAGCGAAAATAGCTGGGGAAGGGGTTTTTATTTAGCTTCAAAATGACTCAATTTTACCTTTTACTGGTAGGCCTCAAATAAATAGTGTAGGCCTCAAATTAGCCAACTTAAGAAAATAAGCATAATATAGGGGTTTCTTCGATTCCTCAATGTCTAGGTTGTTGGTTAGGGGGTATCTTAGAACATATAAAAAGTCTAAGTTACTTTCCATCGATTAAACCTAAATCATAAAAAGAAAAGATAAAAACACAATTATCTAACTCTTATTCTGTCATTTTTTCAAGCGTCATCCTTATCCGTACTTGGATCTCCTCGTCTTTTTTTCCAAACAAAAACATTTCATCCTCTTTAAACGATTCAAAAAACTATCCATCGCCGATTAAAATAAAAAACCGTCGTTTGTTGTTGTTTAAGTTTGAAAAATCGATTTCAACACCACATATGCTAGGTCGGAGACCAATTTTCTGGTCGTAGATCAAAATTTTCACGTTTTACGGCCAGAAAGCAAGAACTTCAAATCATAATTGGTTTGAATAATTCTTACAGATAGGAATCTTCCTTATAGAGTTGGTAGCAAACATACAATTCCTAAGTTTTTATTGTGCTACGAAATTCCTAACTGTAATGAATTATTCCTGGTCGAGAATTTTTGTTGAAATTTGAGTACAATGGGTATGTTTATGCTCTACGACCATAGCCATTTTAAAATTGAGCACTAGTTCATACTCAATCTCAAAATAAGTTTAAATTTATATGCATTTTGACGTAGAGTACAATTATAAAATCCATTTTGAGATTGGGTACAAGTCTATACTCAATCTTAAAAACGGGCACCTAGCTCAGCTGGTCATCCCCATTTCCCAAAATTTCATGCGTTCCAGGAGGTCCCAGGTTTGAGTCCCCAATGGCGTAATATTGCATGAATTAACATGGAAGGTAGTGTTAGCTTGCCCCCATTGTGACACAATCTCAGCTTCCCCTCCCGCTTCGGCTCCCTTGGCTAGGTTACCCATGAGGCTCGCTGGTAGGTTAGCATGACAAACTGTTCAATTAATATAGTAGTATGTCGTTGGAGCTTAGCTTATTAGGCTTTTGTAGATAGTGGATTTTCAACAAAGGGCAAAAACCGTAAAATCATGAGGCATGTTTTTGACACGGCTTTCAGGCATGCAACGATTCATATTTTACGAAGCCATGATGAATATGTTTTCGAAAAGCCTCCACCAGCTGAGCGTTCGATCCCTGGCATTTCGTCGTGATCTCTATGCAGAATAAAGTATGGTTCTCCGTAGATTGAAAGACTAACGCCTTCAGGACATCGGTGATTTTCACTGTTCCCTGATTGCAGGAGAGAGACCCACCTCCACATAGAAGAATAGTTGGGAGGCGGACGACTTCAGGACGTCGGTGACACTCACCGTTCCCTGATTATGTGGAGATACTGTGCATAGATTCAGGCGGTTGTCCATAGATTGAGAGTACTAACGCCTTCAGGTCGTAAACAACATCGTGACTCCCTGAATATGCACCATTCATAATAGATGTGACGCATTAACTGGCTAATATCTTTTCTGCAATAGATTAATTATGCTGCGACATTCACCACTGAATTCCCAGAATAATCTATTATTGCTCCTATTCCATGGTCGAATCCACGGCCTGAGCTCATAGAATAGCAATAAAACAACTGTGCTATCTCATTATTCCGATCTCATGATCGAATCCACTGATCTAATGAAATGGTAATAGATAATCTTAATTACTCTGATTCTATGGTCGAATCCACGATCCCATAGGATGGTAATGCTTGTTTTATTATTCTGAATTTGTAGTCGAATCCACAACTGATCCTGCGAATTAATAATGAACAACTATTCATTTTTATTACTCAGTTTCATGAATTATTCTCCACTGAATTCATAGATTAGTAATAAATACTCAACAACCGGGCATCTGGACCATCACTGAGTAAGCCCCACAAAATGGTGCGAGTGTACTCGAGAATGATGCACGACTGAGTACCCGGATGCACGAACGAGTGTCCAAAAATATGAAATAATAAGGAATCCTTCGCAAAACAGGAGAAAACAATAAATATTAATAAAATAATAAGAGGTGCCCAAGGCCAGGCCCACCAGCCGGCCGGTCCGTGCCTCTCCAATTACTTTCCTTATTTTTTGTTATTTCGTGAACTCACGAAAATTTCTTGGTTTTAGCAACTTTCCTTGTTTTTGCAAAACTCGTGAATTCTCCATAACTTGGTGGATTCATGAAATAATATTATAAAACAAAGAGAGGTGTGCGGGACCGGGCAACCTAACTGGCCGGCCATGCCTAAGTCGTGGCCGGTCCCACACCTCATAATCCTTAGCTTTTTATAATTATTATTCCCTAATCTCGCGAAACTCCTCCGTTTCAACAAAAACTCGTGGATTCTCCATAACTTCAAGGATTCATGAAAAAATAATAAAATAGGGAAAGGTGTGCGGGACCGGGCAACCTAGCCGGCCGTCCATGCCCTAGCCATGGCCGGTCCCACACCTTGCAATCCCTAATCTTTCATAATTATTATTTTCCTTAATTCATGAAACTCCCGGGGGTTTGAGCAAAATTCATGATTTCTCCATATTTACTCGAATATTGCTCAAATCACGAAAAACCAAAAGCCAACATAGTCACACGACTGGCTAGCCTCTCATGGCAATTTTTAAATATTAAAACACTTTTATTTTAATATTCTCAAAATATTGATGAATTGGGCATACATGCTCATTCCAATAAAAATCGAGAATTCTCAGTCAAGATGAAACTCTTCTAAAAATTCACTATGTTGCTCGAACGCGCATCAGAAAATACTGTAACTCTCAGTATTAAAAAACGGACACCACGAAAACATGTGCATGCCTTCATGACCGACCAGAGTCATTCCTAGGTCTTGCACAAAGTCGGTCTCACAGGTTTTCATAATTCTGACCTAATTTGCTCAATTGCTCATACTGGGCCCGAACTCTCTCCAACCAACTGGGGGATTCTCCAAATGACCAACAACTGGTCCCATGACCACCAAGATCCGGTCCCATGCTCTTTTGGTCGATCCTCATCTCTCATACCTAGGTTTTATCACCTAATGCTGAATCAAGCAATATTTCAATAAATGATGAAACCTGCATTTAATCATCGTTCTTTCACCAACTCTCAAACTGAGAACCCTGGTGCGTGATCACTTGATCACTGGGCACCCATGGACGCTCATCATCCATGTGGTTGGTCCCTCCTCACTCATGACTAATTTTCAGCAATTCATCAATTAATGAAGGATTGATAAAAATTAGGGTTTCGAACAAACGCTCCACGAATAACCATTCTGAGCAAGTTCAAACGCAAAATAATACTGATTCAACAATCAACATCCAAATAAATAATACTCGGTAATTCACCAATATTTTTGATTAATATTTTATTGGGTCACGACACCAGTAAATAATTCGTCGAATTGAGCAATACTTGCTCAATTGCTCGAATATTGATCCAACCATCAATGTTCAGTAATTCATCAGTAGTTTGTTGAATTGATCAACACTTGCTCTGTTGTATGCTAAAATTATCAAATTCTTCGAATTGAGCAATACTTGCTTAATTACTCGACAAACTCTCAATATTCAACAATTCGTCGAGTTGAGTAATACTTGCTCAGTTGCTCTAGTCAGTAATTCATTGACATCTCAGAGAACTACATGTTAAATCCATGAATCATTGAGCATTCACCACTTATGCTCGATCCAACAAAATTAGACTTACAGTCTAAATCAGTCAACAACTGACTAACTAATACACGTCTGCCTTGCAGAATCCAAGATTCGTGAAATATCAATCACGTCACAAATGGGGGGATATCACTTAGGGTTTTGGTATGGCGGTCTACGGCACGTGTATTCATCCACAACAAAAAATGTGCATAAGTCGTGTAAACGGTTGAAATAGTTAGCAAAGTAGTGGGTGCACGATCAGTCAGGTCTCCGCACGACATGTAACTCACTTTACCTCGATCTCCCACTTTCCCACTCTTTCACTCAAGAAACCGTCACACTGACAGGGATCAGTGGTACATCATTCTGGCAATATAACTAAGTCTAAATCGAGGACATCATGATTTCATCAATCATCGATTATCCATCAACAACTCGATATAAACTTATTCATAGAACTCAACTTCAGCAGTTCAGCAATATTGCAGAAACCTTCAACACACCCACAATCCTTGATCATCACTGATTCCACACAACTCTCAGCTTCCCTCCTACAGATCAACCCGTCTCCCTCTTTGCGACCGAATTGACAATGGAACGTCCATTGTCTTGGTTTAGGACGGAGTCATACAGATTGATTTACTGAATCTAAGAACCCCCTTTGCAGCGGTGCATCTTTGTGGGGTTCAGCAGTTCGCTCGGTTAAGGAGTCCCGACAGCACGCTCGACTCTCCACTTTCCTAGAAAACCAGCAAATCGTTTTTCCCCATCTACAGATTGGCGACCAGAGTGGGAGATTAATCTCTCGGTTGAAATCTCACATTTTCGCAAAATGGTTGATCTTAGGTCAGGTTCAGTTACAATTCCTAACGTGACATCGCTAGCACTAGCAACAACGGTGGTATTCCAGAAACCATTCCTGCTTACATCAATAGTGGTTATAATACTCCTCCTCACACTAACAACGAAAATTAACCTCTCCTCGTCCGACGTCCTGAGGAAGTCAGAGAGAATCCACCTACCGTAGATGATCTCATGACGGTGCAATGGACTCTCGCCAAAAATAAGATTGACATGGCCACCACTCAGAAAGAGTTGTGCAATTATCTCAAAACTCCCACTGACAAGATGTCAGGGAAAGCTCAGGAGAAAGTAAAATCCAAAGAAACATCTTCGGCCGCTGGTCTTGAAGTCATTCTGATCCATGTAGTAGATGATGATGAAGTCCACAAGGCTGCAGATAACCCACCAACAAAGAAACCTGCAGGCTTCATCACTCGTGATGACATGAAACGCTTCATGGAGGATCGAGGAAAAGACAAGACACCATCTGTCCACCGTCATAAACCTCCATATCCTGCTGCTACTCAAATAATTCCTCTCCCAAAGAGCTACACTTCCTCAACGTCCACGCTATACAACGGAACATGGAACGCTCGTGAACACGTGATTCATGGAGGCACCAGGAGAGCATGACACATCGGGAAGATCCCAATCTACAGAGCCTTGTTGGAGAATCTGCGATTCCAGACTTTCTCAGAACTCCATGGAGCAGCCAAGCGATCAACAATGCTTTACTAGAAAGAGAAAAGTCTGCAAGGTCGAGGAATCTCGAAGCATCCGACGCCTAGTCAATAATCAGTACAATCTCCATCCTTCCACAAATGTTTTTGCAGAAAGGAGAAAACAAAAATTCGAATCACAACGCAAGCACGCTTCTCTAGCTCCTACGAAATCACCAAAAAAGGGTAGCCAAATACAGGATGCACAAGCTCCAAATCAAAATGCAGATCCAGCGGAACCTGATTTCTCTTTCTCCATCGAAGAGGTGACCGAACTACTGGATGTATGGATCCAGGATGGTGAAATCAAGCTGCCATATGTCAGAAAAGAACCAACTGAAGAAGAAATGGAGAACCCTCGCTACTTCCATTTCCATAGGTTCGTCAATCATCCTACCAGCGACTGCAGGATCTTGAAGCGCATATTCAATGAAAAAGTCGGATCTGGGTAACTTAAATTGGGGACTGAAAGAGTACACAGAGACCCTCTTCCAGTAAGAACTTTCACAATCTCCGAACAACCAGTTAAAGAAGCAGTTCAGTCAGGCATGTATGCGAATTGCTTTTTCTGTCAAAGGCTCAAAAGGGAGACATGTTCACGGCTTTGAACCATATTCTAGAAGTTCCTCCAGAACCTCCCGCCATAGAAAAGGAGATGCATGATTGGGGACTTCTTACCAAAGTCCATCTTAGAGGAAATGAATTCAGAAGAATGTTGATCGATGCTGACACCGCCATCAACATCATTCCACTGAAATACCTCAGAGTCATAGGCATCAGTCGACAAGAAGCTACTCATGCACCCATCTCAATCAGAGACCATGAAGGAACGCTCAGAGAAGCTTATATCTACATCACTCTCAAGGTCAAAATACATTTAACCTGAACATATAACAAGTTTCACATAGTCAGGAAAATCCAAGATATGACGCAATAGCATCGACCCATGCTGAAAACATGACTACAAACAAAGAGTCTTTTGTTGCACATCTCTCCAACAAAGAAAGTTCTGATCTAGAAGATTTGGCGGACGTTCCATCATCAGAGCACTTAGAGGAAATTCAAACTCTGACGAGGTTGAAACAATAACCTGCAAAAGATACATAGAAATTCATCAAGAGGTTTCACATTCAGGCAAGTCTCATTCCTTCCATGTCTATGTCTTTCATTCCCTCACATGTTATTCTAGCATGGGGACTCAATTCATCTAGCATCACTGCTATTACAAGACGCTATGAGTGGGTAATCTCACTCCAACAATATTTTACCAAGTGGTTGAACCTGACACCGCTTTGAATCGAGCATATCACCATGACATTCACCACTGAGAGATGACAGAAGCATGGAAAAGAACACTTTGGGAATTTCTCCATAGACTTGCAGGAATGTCCACGAGTGCCACAAAATCAGAAATCTCTGATGTCTGCACAAGTGTTGAATCCCTCGCAGCTGAATGCTGAATAGACAGAAGATACACGGAGCCGAGACGATCAAGCGTAAGAAATTCGACGCTTCAACGCTCAAGCACATAAGAAGCCTTAGAATTGTACTCCCAATCAAAGAGTATACCTTCAATGATAACGCCTCTAACTTCAGCATAATATCTCGACGTGACACACCGGTTCAACACCGACACGATCAAAGTATAGCTGAATTACAATCAATAAGACTTCACTATCCCATGATAAGAATTCTGAAGTAGATGCAACACCGTTCATCAATGGATGCTACAAACTCCTTCAACTCTGCTAAGTGAATGAGGGATGCACTGGGGACTTGATTTTATTGGAAATATCAATTCAATATATTTCAAAAAGTGTTATCCACATAACAAGTCATTGTAACCTAATGTGATTCCATGAAACGTCGTCAAAAGGAACCTCTCTACATCAAAAGCCCCTGCACGACTGGGGAACTTCCTCTCTTCACCAATCATATCTAGAATGAAGACTGCTGCTGCTATCTACCGCGCAACAACATCGATTCCATGACAAAACCACTTCACAATAAAGTCATAACAGGAGGATTTGGGTTGAAATCCTAATACACCTTCATATTAGGAATGCTCAACTCACCAATTAGTTTGTGCATGCTTACTGGACGGAAGAGCAAAGACTATCATCTTCGGTCTCTGTATCAACTCCAATCATAATATCAGCATCAACATGTGGAGGAAATCTATTCATGGTCTCAGCATCAACAAGAATTTATGGGGAACTTCCAGTTGTAATCTCAACATCACTCTCGGGCGCAACATCCGGCTTCATCAACTATTCATTCTCTATGTATCATACTTCTTCAAGCCCTAATGATTCATATCAAGATGTATAAACATGAAAACATGCTAACATGAATGTTTTCCCAAAGCTTTCCCGGCAGACGGGCACAAAACCAAAATCTTCTACAAGATGTTCTCATCGCCTGTACAAGTGAGATACGACATGCTCCAGGCCATGGGTTTACAAAAACGTACCAATGGGTGAGGAATGGGACAATACTTCCTAAAGGAAAGATGTTCGTCTATATTTCTTCTACAACATACCAAAAGGGCGCATCAACCGGGCATACGAGTTGAAAGGTATGGCCTTTACCGTCAGGTCTACGACATCTGAAAATTTTGTACGAGATTACAAATTACAAATGTGCACGCTTAGTTGGATGACCTATGCAACTCCAAATTGAGTTATTCTTTTCTCATGTGATAACTCAGTCTCTTAGCTTCAAAAGTTGGGTTCAAGCATCAAATTCCGACGTCGTATGAGGTTCCTACAGCTTCCAGAGCATACAACATGCAAGCAGCAATTCTTAGACGGGATTCATAACCTCCACAGTCGATCGATGTCCACCAGGTCCTTCCGCTAAATCCTTCATCAAGGTACCTCCAACTTCGACCACCTAGGTCTTTACATCAATTTTTCTACCTGGGTCCTCTAGCTAGGTCTCACCAGAAGAAGGGAAAACGAAAGGGAGAGACTTAACAAAATACTGGGGACTGACGGTCCACTGGTCAACACGATCTATTTCACAATCCAAAACCAATCAAGAAAACAAAACCAAAATAAAACCTCGCATCTCTCAGAATTCCAAGGTTCAAGATATCATGGAAAGAAAACTAAAGAAAGTCAGCAAAATAAGATTTCTGCTTTTCTGAATCCTCCAAGACTTGCAAAGCAGCTTTCTCCGCCTCCAGCTTCTTGGTCAGCTCAGCATCTTCATCCATCTTCTTCAACACGACATCACTGGTGGTGAAAGGAGTGTCACCTTCCACTACTTTCCTGATAGCATCAATCTTTTGACGAAGCCACTTCAGATTGAAGCCAAGTTCTTCAGCTTTCTTCAAGTTGTACTCCCAATCAAAGAGTACATCCCGGGTGACAATATTTCTAGATGTGATACGGATATCATTTATAACATGCAAGATGAATTCTACTTTCCTCGTCAAGAAATAGCTATGCTCCGGATCCTTGGTAACGACGATGTGCCCATATATCTTCCACGGTTTCTTGTACATAGCATCATATCCAATGGGAACGCTAAATCCACCAAGAGACCTGTGATATGGGAGTATCTCACCAAATGGAGGAGTAAAAGCAGTCCCCGCGTTGGGATACTCATACACTATTATCTGGTTCTCAGTCGCTGGAACAACGTCAGCAATCATAGGAACAACTTCGGTTGGAGCAACTTCTTCCATTATCGATTCGGGTTCCACCATCTCACGCACAATTGGAGTTTCAGTCACCTCCACAGAATCAACAACAAGTGTTACATGACCTTGAGGTACAGGTATGGAGGTCTCATTATCAACGGCTCCATGGTTGCTCAAGTCATCATTGTTGGATCCATTATTCCTAACTTCAGCATTTGGCACCTAATGTGAAGATTACATGGGATTAGAATGATTCAAACATGGAAACCCAACACAACCATAAAATCCAGCATATAAGTGAACTAACATCATCTAAGTTCTTTACTATGCATCTAAAACATGAGAAAATAGTGTAGAAGCCATGAAACACGTTTTTTCAGATAAGCTCATCTGAAGAGATTCTACACTGCCCTATATTAAAGAAGAACTAGGAGAAATTTTTAAGTAATTTAAGGTTGGGTCATATACCATTCTCTTCGTATGGATGTTTTCTACAACATATCAAAATTTCATAGCAATCGGATGAACGAGCTAACAGATGTGGCCAAAACATCGGACAACATGCAACCTGGAAAAGTTCTGAAAGTCTCCTGGAAGTTCACTATTTCGCCTTTTTCAGGCCCTAAAAATGCTCAAAATTCAAAAATATTTTTCTAAAACTTGGAAATTTACTGGGATTGAAGATACATACGCAGACCGCGAAAATACGACTTCGGACGAGGATTCTACAGCGTTTCCAGTAAACTCTGAAGTTTGAAATTTTCTGGTGACGTATTTCGGCAAAGTTATCCATAAATTTATATGGATTCTCATTCATTCATTCACAAATCAACAATTTCATACTTCTATGAAGAAATTACAGGAGATATACTTACTAAGGGAGTCTCTAAATCATTTGAAGGCTCGACAATACCGGGATCTCCATTGGCAACGCCGTTATCTCCATTCGGTTTGGAATTTCGGGAATTCTCCATATTCCCATGTCCCAAAGAAGAGCACGTTTCATCAACATGCTTCTTATCTACAATTATTTCTTCCTGGATTCATCAACAACAATTATTATTATTTCATTCAAGGAGATGCGCATAAAAAAGATACTTACATCGACTTCTTCATCAGTGTTGGATTCCTGAATTTTTCCCGGGAACAAGTTGAAGACTGTCAATCGATGGAGAAAAAGTCTGAAAAGAAATAACTAACCTTTGTCTCGTGATCCTAATTACACGGTCAAATTCATGACACAAGGAACGCTAACAACTCACCAAAGAAACGACTGGGGACTGCACTTCATTTGCTAACCTCTTGTAGTCCTTACTTCTGGGTTCTCCGCTCCCGTAGACTTTCTTCTATTTCCGTGGAGTCTACATTGATCCGGGATTTCACTATACGATCATCCTGCGGTAAAGCTAATAAAATAACCAGAAGTACAACTCGGTATGAATGATCTCTCACCATCACTCAGAGGTCCCAGGAGTACCATTTATTAAAGTTTCATCCATAGAGATGTCATCCCTGGAAACGTCGTCTTTGAAAGTGTCATCATGGGAGTCAGTCATTCTTGCAAAGTGGCCGTGACAAATGCATAACATTCAGCGCATCATTCATACAAAGCGCAGGATTCAACAAAACAATGAATCATGGAATAGAGATGCTCACATCAGCGTCTGCATAAATGGTAATCCCCAACTCTTACCTATTTTACGATTTCACTAGACTTTAGTGATGACACGAAACTTCGAAAACTTGCTCACTCATTCAAACCTGTGAAGACGAGCAAAACTTATCATTCTATAGTCAACACTGACTTTTCACAAAACTATGAATAGTTCACATAACCTTTCATGTGAACATTCGCTGATTTTCTACATGTGTGCATACACTATAAAATCACCAAACTCATACATACATTATTTCATCACATATACGATTGTTTGCTTTCAGAAATTGCTCAAAAATCATAAATTGATTTTCATAAAACCGTGAACAACCCACGTAAATTTTACTGTGTGAACATCCACTAATTTTCCAAAATTGGGCAAACGTCCATTCTATAATTGTGAAAACTCAGACATTATTTCAGGCATGTATGATTCTCTACTTTCAACAGTTTTTCAAAATCAAAACATTTTTTTTACAGAAAATACGTTTAACGTGAAACTCACGTAAATTTGAAAATATATATTTTGCTCCCTTGTGCGAGCATCCGTCTTTGAAACAAGAGCTTATTTTCAAAAATAAAAATTTTCATGAAAGCTCATAGACAAAATTTTATGACATTAGACTCAGGTCTATTTTGTTTGTTTCTTAAACTAACGAACGAACGTCTGTTCCTAAAACAAGGATTTAATTTTTTTGGCCGAGCCCATAAACGCTAAACTGACCAAAATTGGACTTTCAACAGACCAAATCAGCGATGCTTCATCTCCGTGCTCACAGAATCACACTCTATCATACCATCGGGGTCCTCAACCAAACACTTGCTCGTACATGACACCATTGGAGAAAATCGAGGATTCTGACGGTACCTTTGTAGACCGAGTTCAACCACTGATCTCGTCGACTGAAAATCATCATTTAATGCATACTGCGGAACATGGCTGTTCCTCACTAAGCAGGGGACTTAATGTAGATGGTGGATTTTCAACAAAGGGCAAAAATCGTAAGATCATGAGACATGTTTTTGACACAGCTTTCAGGCATGCAACGATTCATATTTTATGAAGCCATGATGAATATGTTTTCGAAAAACCTCCACCAGCTGAGCGTTCGATCCATGGCATTTCGTCGTGACCTCTATGCAGAATAAAGTATTTGGGCGGTTCTCCGTAGATTGAGAGCTTAACGCCTTCAGGACGTCGGTGATACTCACAGTTCCCTGACTGCAGGAGAGAGACCCACCTCCACATAGAAGAATAGTTGGGCGGCGGACGTCGGTGACACTCACCGTTCCCTGATTATGTGGAGAGACTGTGCATAGATTCAGGCGGTTGTCCATAGATTGAGAGTAATAACGCCTTCAGGTCGTAAACAACATCGTGACTCCCTGAATATGCACCATTCATAATAAATGTGACGCATTAACTGGCTAATATCTTTTCTGCAATAGATTAATTATGCTGCGACATTCACCACTGAATTCCCAGAATAATCTATTATTGCTCCTATTCCATGGTAGAATCCACGGCCTGAGCTCATAGAATAGCAATAAAACAACTGTGCTATCTCATTATTCCGATCTCATGATCGAATCCACTGATCTAATGAAATGGTAATAGATAATCTTAATTACTCCGATTCTATGGTCGAATCCACGATCCCATAGGATGGTAATGCTTGTTTTATTATTCTGAATTTGTAGTCGAATCCACAACTGATCCTGCGAATTAATAATGAACAACTATTCATTTTTATTACTCAGTTTCATGAATTATTCTCCACTGAATTCATAGATTAGTAATAAATACTCAACAACCGGGCATCTGGACCATCACTGAGTAAGCCCCACAAAATGGTGCGAGTGTAATCGAGAATGATGCACGACTGAGCACCCGGATGCACGAACGAGTGTCCAAAAATATGAAATAATGAGGAATCCTTCACAAAACAGGAGAAAACAATAACTATTACTAAAATAATAAGAGGCGCCCAAGGCCGGGCCCACCAGTCGGCCGGTCGTGCCCTAGCCATGGTCGGTCCGTGCCTTTCCCATTCTTTTCCTTATTTTTTGTTATTTCGTGAACTCACGAAAACTCCTTGGTTTTAGCAACTTTCCTTGTTTTTGCAAAAATCGTGAATTCTCCATAACTTGGTGGATTCACGAAATAATATTATAAAATAAAGAGAGGTGTGCGGGACCGGGCAACCTAACCGACCGGCCATGCCTAAGCCGTGGCCGGTCCCACACCTCACAATCCTTAGCTTTTTTTAATTATTATTCCCTAATCTCATGAAACTCCTCCGTTTCAACAAAAACTCGTGGATTCTCCATAACTTCGAGGATTCTGCATAACTTCAAGGATTCATGAAAAATAATAAAACAGGGAAAGATGTGCGGGCCCGGGCAACCTAGCCGGACGACCATGCCCTAGCCATGGCCGGTCCCACACCTTGCAATCCCTAATCTTTCATAATTATTATTTTCCTTAATTCATGAAATTCCTGGGGGTTTGAGCAAAATTCATGATTTCTCCATATTTTCTCGAATATTTCTCAAATCACGAAAAACCAAAAACCAACATAGTCACACGACTGGCTAGCCTCTCACGGAAATTTTAAATATTAAAACACTTTTATTTTAGTATTCTCAAAATATTGATGAATTGATCATACATGCTCATTCCAACAAAAATCGAGAATTCTCAGTCAAGATGAAACTCTTCTGAAAATTCACTATGTTGCTCGAACGCGCATCAGAAAATACTGAAAATCTCAGTATGGAAACACGAACACCAAGGCAACATGTGCATGCCTTCATGACCGACCAGAGTCATTCTTAGGTCTTGCACAAAGCCGGTCTCACAGGTTTTCATGATTCTGACCTAATTTGCTCAATTACTCATAATGGGCCCGAACTCTCACCAACCAACTGGGGGATTCTCCAAATGACCAATAACTGATCCCGTGACCACCAAGAGCCGGTACCATGCTCTCTTGGTCGGTCCTCATCTCTCATACCTAGGTTTTATCACCCAATGCTGAATCCACCAATATTTCAATAAATGATGAAACCTGCATTTAATCATCGTTATTTCACCAACTCTCAAACTGAGAACCATGGTGCGTGCTCACTGGAGCACTGGGAACCCATGGACGTTCATCATCCCATGTGGTCGGTCCCTCCTCACTCATGACCAATTTTCAGCAATTCACCAATTGATGAAGGATTGATAAAAATTAGGGTTTCGAACAAACTCTCCACGAATTACCATTCTGAGCAAGTTCAAACGCAAAATAATGTTGATCCATCAATCAACATCCAAATTAATAATATTCGATAATTCACCAATATTTTTGATTAATATTTTACTGGGCCACAACACGAGTAAATAATTCTTCGAATTGAGCAATACTTGCTCAGTTGCTCGAATATTGATCAAACCATCAATGTTTAGTAATTCATCAGTAGTTTGTTGAATTGAGCAACACTTGCTCAGTTGCACGCCAAAATTATCAAATTCGTCGAATTGAGCAATACTTGCTCAATTGCTCGACAAACTCTCAATATTAAGCAATTCGTCGAGTTGAGCAATACTTGCTCAGTCGCTCTAGTCAGTAATTCATTGACATCTCAGAGAACTACATGTTCAATCCATGAATCACTGAGCATCCACCACTTATGCTCGATTCAACAAAACTAGAATCACAGTCTAAATCAGTCAACAACTGACTAACTAATACACGTCTGCCTTGCAGACTCCACGATTCATGAAATATCAATCACGTCACAAATGGGGGGATATCACTTAGGGTTTTGGTCTTGCGGTCTATGGCACGTGGATTCATCCACAACGAGAAATATTCGTAAGTTGTGTAAATGGTTGAAGGAGTTAGCAAAGTAGTGGGTGAACGATCAGTCAAGTCTCCGCAAGACATGGAACTGACTTTACCACGGTCTTCCACTTTCCCACTATTTCACTCAATAAACCGTCATACTTATATGGATCAGTGGTACATCATTCTGGCAATATAAATAAGTCTAAATCGAGGACATCAGTATATCATCAATCATCGATTATCATCATTATCCGTCAACAACTCGATATAAACTTATTCACAGAACTCAACTTCAGCAGTTCAGCAATATTGCAGAAATCTTCAACACACCCACAATCCTTGATCATCATTGATCCCACACAAATCTCAGCTTCCCTTCTACAGATCAACCCATCTCCCTCTTTGCGACCGTATTGACTCTGAAACAGCCATTGTCTTGGTTTAGGCTGGATTCATACAGATTGATTTCTCGAATCTAAGCACCCCCTTTGCAGCGATGCATCTGTGTGAGGTTCAGCAGTTCGCTCGGTTGAGGAGTCTCGACAGCACGCTCGACTCTCCACTTTCCTAGAAAACCAGCAAACCATTTTCCCCATCTACAGCTTCCAACTAGTTTCATGTAATGATCCTTTCCCATACTTATTTTTATTGTTCTTGATGATGAATTACAAACCCGTTACGACTAAATTTAACATGAACTGTTAATAGTAAATTGTGAGAGAAGAAGATCAGATAAACAAAAATGAAACACAAAAACAAAAGCAAGACTTGCGGAACCTAGCGGTAACCAATCTTTTTGAAAATTTGTCACATATTTTCATGGAGTTAAAAGTTATCTTGAACCGTAGATTTAATTATCAGCACACAATAATTTTTATGCCCCGGTTTTTTGCTACTAAATTTGGCCGATATTTATCCATGGGTAAGCTATTTTAAATATAACTTGGCCTTAAGTTATTTTCTGTATAACCTGGACGTAAATTGGTTACAATTAGATCTTCTCTGATTTCATCCAAATACAAATAAGTTATCATCATTTTCATAGCCGTAACTCGGTTGGGTTTTAAGTACGGACCTGGCCGTAAATAGGAATGAAAAATCTTACAAAACTTTTCTTTCACAAAATATTTTCTCTGCCTTGGATCCTATGATCCTCCAATTACTATGTTTGCTAAGTGCCGTTAGGCTTGTCCAACTCTTGTCAAATTGAGAAGATTGGCACAATCAGATATCCTTTCCGCGGCTTATTTGAGTTCAATAAAGGTAGGAAATATGATATACGACAGGTTCTATCGGAAGGCTACAATTCTCCTAAGGAGATCTTCACTAAATCGTCTTCATGGCATTCTAGGGCCAAATATCGGAATTACATGATGTACTTCTCGATTTTTACCTGTAAATCTTCCTAGATCAATAGCTGTAACTTCTTTATTGGTGGAGTAAAACTTCATCAAAAACAGTCGGATCATCTCCGACCATGTATTGATGTTCTGTTTTTATTTTTATTTTTTGGTCTTTCATATAGTACACAGAGTTTAATTCTATCTTTCTTAGTTGGTTTTTTTTTACCATATTTTTTTGGTTGGATAAAAAGAAAAATTAACAACAGTCACATGTACGTGATTTTAAGTAAAGGTTTGTACTGAAACATAAAAAGGAAAAGAAAAAGAATCATTTTTTCAAACTAAACTACTTATTAAACAAGAATTAATTGTATAATATTACGTGTAATATTTACAAATTCTTGGACATGTTTTTCTAGTGAGTCATTTGAGCTTTTACTTGTTGTAGTTACTTAAAATCTGAGAAAGGTTAGAAGAGAGATCCGAGGGTATCTGAAAGTGATTTATGGGAGGTTGAGCACGAACATTCTCTTTTTAATCCACGCACAGTGGTCGTTCAAAGGCTTCTTCAGTCACAAAGAAGAGGTTTAGGGATGGTCTTACAGAGGAAAGTAGACGAAGAGAGATATCAGAGAATTCTATGGTTTGAAGAAGAATTGCTTTGAGAGGTTATGAGAAAGTTGTCGTATCATCTTGGAGAAATGGAGGACCTTTTATAGCCGAATTCTCTAATCTCAGGTCGGTGAAGATAAGGATTGATTTCCGTACCATGCGGAGCAGTTCTCCCGTATATTCAGGAATAAATAGAGATAAACTAGGTTGGGTTAATCTCATTATTCTACCGCCTTTACTCTCTTCTACAGTGAGAAGTAGGCCGTGTATTTCTCACACATGTCGTAAACCGCTAAACCAAAACCGTAATTGTTATCCCTCCATTTGTATGAAGTTGAGTCAGCCTTTGTGATGATGTGTTGAGAGAGTGAAATATTCTCTTTAACCGAGTTGGCTAAGATAGAGAGATATTCTCTGATTTGTAAGAATGACTAGGATGAGTCACGTGAACAGGCATGGGATGCTTCAGAATTCGTCTGGAGAGTCTGAAAAGGAGACTTGATTCCTACATGAGGCGCGTGCCTATCATGGGGAATATTCGTCCCTGTCTAAGATTTCCCGAGAGATTTGAATCTCTCAGATATTTTGCAGATCGATCCAAATCTCTACGAAGATTTTCTTAACGGATCTGAATCTCTCCGTGGTCAGCTGGGACTCATCCTCAAGAGAGAGAAAGCGCTTTGTACGCCCGATTTATGTCACTGCAAGACTTAAATTCACTTGTCTTTGACCAGCGTATATTGCAGAGATGTACTAGGAATCAATTGTGTCCGTATTTATGGGTCTGACATAACCAGTGTATCTCGGAAGGATGTTGTAGGAATCTATCGAAAGGGCCCAGAGGTCGAATAATCAGCGTATCTCGCGAGGATGCCCTAGAAATTATTCGAAAACCTCAGTAAGTCGAATCAGAGCTTAGAGTAGACGTGAACAGTGTATCTCGCGATGATGTACTAGGAATCAGTCCTTGATCTCAAATAGGATGAGTCGTGCTTACATGAGAATGGATGTCTGCGCTCTGGGTCATAAGTCCGTCGGGGACGTTTTTATGCATCTAGAGAGCCTACATGACCAGCAGTATCTTGTCGAGGATGTATACTAGGAATCATGGTATCAAAATCAGATGTGTCTCGTGAAGACATGATGGAATTGTAGCTATTCTGGTTCATAAGTCTGTCGGGGACATTTTACGCTCTGTAGAACCTATCTGACCAGCAGTATCTCGTCGAGAATGTGCGCTAGGAGTCACGACATCACGACCAGCAGTGTCTCATTGAGGACCAAGGGCTTAATCTCTCCCGTGAGAGTTGAATTTTGTTTGTGGTCTTGAAATGACATTTTTGCCCCTTATCCAAATTTCACCATCTACATTAAGTACCCTACTCAGTGTAGAACCTTGATTGTTCTACGATGAGTATATATATGGTAACAAATTATTCATATGGAATTATGAACCACTCATTCTTGCAGAGTCCTCGAATTGATGTTTAACCTTCGATTGTTATGACTCTGATCTTGGAATCAACTCTCAACTTGGGAACTTTCTGGGATTTTGCGTTGGGAGGCGCCATTGGAAGAGTAGTTGAGCCTTGCAAATATTAAATTTACATCTTGGTCGAATGGGGTTTGCAAATTAGGGTTTACTTGGCCAAAACCCTAATTTCCTCTCTTTGTGAATCTTTGAGCTTCCGAGTTTGTATAGGTGAATTTTATTGGGAAGAGAGGAATTTGAATTGATGTTAGTAAAGATCCATGATAGAATATAGATACTCCTCTCTAAAGTGCAGAGTCCTTATCATATACGAATTCTGAGTTCCGGCTAGTATTACACTATAGCCCTAATTCCTCTTTTGTTTGTGTTTAACTCCTTCAGATACTCTAGAGAGACTTGAAAAGGCTTGGTAGGCGTGCATATTTATTGAGGGGTTATCACCTTGTATGATAAGAGATCGTTCAATCCCTTATACTAATCAGACGCCCTTTTCCGAGAGAAAATACCTATCTTTGAAACCAAGAGTATTTTCGTCAAAAACCAATATGAGCCTGATTTTTCTGACATGAAGGAATTTGTGAGATTCCTTAGGCATGGTCACGGTTTGAGAGATGAAGAGAGGCGCGCGTCTGGTATTTGTTTTGAAAATTATGAACTCGAACTTCCTTGTTTGAGCTAAATTCCCTTTATTTTCTTTGAAATTTTGCTTTCCTGGATTCCGTTTCAATCCCGTTCTTCTTCGAACACTTATAGAACTCGATATTCTTAATATTCACGTATATGAGGCATTTGGAATGAGTAGATGAGAGATTGGTTGGTTCGTGACTATATTAGGACCTTCTTCTTTGAAAATACTCAAAATTGCGAAATCAGAGTATTTTGGTCAAAATCCCTAATGAGCTTGTTTTTATTAAAGAGTAATGAGATAAAAAAGGGGTTGAGAGAGGTGTAGAACCGTCCAAGATAATGAGGATAGGCTCGGTCCTCTCTCTTTTAGAATAAATCCCTTTTCCGTCAAATTCTTGAAATTAGGGCTATTTTTCGTCAAAACCCAAATTCTCTTCGACTTTGGTCCCTTTGGAAGGATTTCGAGAGAATAAGTGACGTTCCACTGGTCTAGGAGAGAATTCTTGTAATAACCCGTCCCTCCACCGATACTGTCCCCACTTAGCCACTGCGGATATCCGTAAGTAAGTGTGGGGTTTTCAACGGGCATCGTTGTGTTCATCCAGCAGCAACTTCCCTGGAGGTCACCCATCTATGGATTACTCCCGCCCGAGCACGCTTAACTGCGGAGTTTTCTGCCAACTCTGGAGCCAATTGTGATGAAAATGCCTCGGTGATAGGAAAGGACAAACCATTACTTATATTCCGTTCGGCCAACGACTGCCGAATATCGGGGTATTACAATACCACCACCTTAAATTGGAGTCGTCCTCGGCTCCGGAACATATATACAAGCCCATATCTTCGACATTCCCTGCCCCTCATGAGACCAGTACCTGACACTCAATCCGTCCAGCGTACCTTCCCACCCTCGGCATGTGAACCGTCGTCTATGATACCATTTAATGACCCGTCCCTCCACCGATATTGTCCCCACTTAGCCACTGCGGATATGCATAAGTGTGGGGTTTTCAACGGGCATCGCTGCGGTCAGAGTTGGCTCCAGAGTTGGCAGAAAACTCTGCAGTTAAGCGTACTCGGGCGGGAGCAATCCAAGGATGGGTGACCATCCGGGAAGTTGTTGCTGGATTACCGCAGCAATGCCCATTGAAAACCCCACACTGCCGGATATCCGCAGTGGCTAAGTGGGGACAATATCGATGGAGAGACGGGTCATTAAAATTCTCATCCATGGTAAGGGCTTGGCCACAACTTGGAGTATATTTAGAAGGAAGAAAAACCCTCAGTTTCCTTATTTGACCAAAATTTCTTTAATTTCCTCTTTTAGCTCTATTTCTTTTTTCCTTTTGATTTAAGGCTTCCTTTTTGAAATCAAATTGAAAAAAGAAGTATTTTAATGTGTGTCAATGTATGGAAACCGGTTCACCTCTTCCACGAATTTTATTTCCATTAGAATTCCATATTTTGGCCGTACCGTGCACATATATATATACATATGCATGCATATAACTTTTTTACGTGAATAATTCTCCTCCTTTCTTTTATTTTCTTGGTTAATATTTCTAGCATAGAAAATAAACCAGCCTTCTTTTTGTTTTGATCTTGTCTTGAGAATGATTCATAAATCTCCTAATATGTGTGATGAAGATGACAACACGGGTAATATGGGCGATCCCGCAACGAGCAATGGAGCAGCCATCAATAAAGAGATCCCTAACTTCGAGGACGAGTTTAATCACTTTATTTAATTTATTGATAGTTACCCTAGTTCCAAGGTAAGTGACGATCTCGTTTTCTATAGTAGAATTACTTATCAAAGTCAATGATAAGAACCTAGAAGATTCTTATCAAGAGGATAGACAGAAGCAAGTAGTAAAAATAAACTATATCAAAATTCTTCTCTAACATTAGATCGACATTCTTCTGGTATTTATATAGACTCTAACTTCCAATAATATATCTAACTTATAAAGAGAAATTGCACTAAATAACTTACGACTCAGAGAACACTACTTTCCTAACTTAACCTTAAAAGTTATGACCCAAACTATTGACAAACTTGACCTTACCGTAGGATTAGTCCTAGGCAATGAGGACGTTTTCTATCAATCCTACCCCCTTAAGAGCATTCTTGTCCTCAAGAATTATGGATAACAGGGATAATAATGGCTCTTCATCAACTTCATTAGGTAGCTAGCTTGGCACTTCATAGCTCGGTAGTACAACTTTCTTCAAGTTTGATACATGAAAAACAAGATGTATTTTTGATCCTTCCGATAGTTCCAGCCTATAAGCCACTTTGCCAATGCGCTCAAGAATCTTGTATCGACCAAAGAAACATGCTGACAGCTTTTGATAAGCCCTGCGAACAGTTGAAGTCTGACGATATGGTTGAAGTTTTAAATACACAAATTCTCCTTCTTGAAACTCAATTTCAATGCGCTTTTTGTCAGGATATCGTTTCATTCGATCTCTTGCCACCTTCAAATAAGCTAATATTTGATTTTTTTGTATAAGAGCTTCATCCAAATTAGTGCTCCTTGCTTCTCCAGGAACATAATTGTTAAGAGCGGGAGGTGGTACCCCATAGAGGGCTTCAAAATTGTGTAACTTTTGTCGAAGTATGATAAGTCGTGTTATACCAAAATTCAGCCCATGATAACCATAACGTCCATGTCTTTGGTTTATCATTAATGAAACATATCAAATAGGCCTCTAAACACCGATTAACCACTTCAGTTTGCCCATCGGTTTGAGGATGATACGAATAACCGAGCTTGAGTTGAGTTCCTTTCAATTTGAACAACTCTTGCCAAAATCGTCTTGTGAATACGGCATCTCTATCTGATATGATGGTTTTTGGAAAACCATGGAGTTTAACCAAAAAATCCATAAATTGATGATCCACGTTAGCTGTCGTGTAAGGATGTTTTAAAGCAACAAAGTGAGAGTATTTGGTGAATTTATCAACCACTACTAATATGACAGTCTTACCATGAGAATTTGGCAACCCGTCGATAAAGTCCATAGATATGTCAGACCAAACCGTAGAGGGTGTTTGAAGGGGCTCTAACAATCTAGATGGTGACAATGTTGTATATTTATTCCTTTGACATATATCACACCCATCAATAAAATCCTTCACATCTTGTCTCATTCCATGCCAATAGAACAACCTATTTAACCTCTGAATAGTCTTCAAGTAACCTGAATGACCAGCAACTGGTGATGAATGAAATTCTTTCATGGGAACATCCTTCCACTTAGACAATGGACTGACAACTAATTGGTTCTGAAGATATTTCAGTAAACCATTATCTTCAGAAAAATTCTTGGTATTAAAACTACTTTGATCCAACTTCTGTGTTATCTCAATTATCCAAGGATCAATCTTAAGATCCTGTTTGAGTTCATCCATCCACGAACAATGTACATAAGATATATCTTGTAATGTGCCAGTACCATCATACATTTGATATAATGCACCAGCTGCTTGATTCTTGATGCCCTTTTTGTATACAATTGCATAGTCATATCCGAGCAGTTTGGTCAGCCACTTTTACGGAGAAGGTGTAGTGGCCTTGGCTTCAAAGAAATACCTCAAACTTTGCTGATCTGTTCGAACCAAAAACCTACGTCCAACCAAATATGCGCTCCATTTGGTAACTGCATGAATGATTGCAAGTAGTTCCTTTTCATACGTTGACAGACCCAAGTGTTTAGGACCAAGTGCCTTGCTAATGAACGCAATGGGTCGCTTTTCTTTCATTAAAACATTTCAAATACCTCTCCCACTAGCATCACTTTCAATTACAAAAGTTTTAGAGAAATTATGCAATGCTAATACAGGAGATGAAGTCATGGCTTCCTTGAGGGATATAAATACTTCATTGGCTTCGTTTGACCACTTAAAACCATCTCTTTTAAGTAATTGTGTTAATGGAGAAGCAATTTTTCCATAATCTCGTATGAATTTTCTGTAATAACCTTTCAAACCCAGAAAACCCCTTAGTTCTTTGATGGTTGTAGGTGTTGGCCACTCTTTCATGCATTGTATCTTTGATGGATCAGCAACTACTCCTTCACGGTTTATTCGATGCCCAAGATATCAACTTCTTCTTTTCCAAAATAACACTTGCTCCATTTCACCACCATCTTTTGGGATTGTAATATATCAAAAAAAACTCGTAGATGTAACAAGTGATCATCCCATGTTTTGCTGTAAATTAATATATCATCAAAAAATACCAAAACATTTTTACGGAGCTGGTTTCGGAACATGTCATTCATTAAATGTTGGAACGTAGAAGGTGCATTCGTTATTCCAAACGGCATCACTATGAACTCGTAGTTCCCATCATGGGTTCTGAAATCCGTCTTGGGTATGTCATCTTCATGCATTCGAATTCGATGATAACCCGCACGTAAATCCAACTTCGAGAAAAAACAAGCTCCATGTAGTTCATCCAGCAATTCATCAATTACAGGTATATGAAATTTATCCTTCATAATAACAAGATTTAATGCTCTATAATCTATACACATCCTCCATGATCCATCCTTCTTTTTCACCATCAGTACAGGTGAAGAGAAATGACTGGTACTTGGGCGTATTAACCCAGTATCCAATAATTCTTTGACGCAATTTTCAATTTCATTCTTATGATAGATATCATACCTATATGGTCGCACATTGACATGACTGCTACTTGGCAATAACAGTATTCGATGATCATGCGTTCTTGAAGGTAGTAAAACAGTAGGGGTTGAAAATACTTCCTTGAAGTCTTCTATAATTTTTCCAATATCAGGTGAAATTTCAGACCTTTTGGTTTGTGGTTGTTGTGTTTGCCGTATATGACAGACATAGCTAGGAGCTCCACTTCTTACCAGACGTTGCATCGCATGACTGGTAGCTATCATTAGATTAAGATTTAACTCACCCACCAATCGAGTGACTCTATCATCCATAGTAAATTCCATTGTGATCTTCTTAAAGTCCCAACTAATTGGACCTAAAGTTTCTAACCATTGTGTACCCAAAAAAACGTCACATCCTCCCAAAGATAGTACATGAAAATCAGACACAAATTTATAGTCTGTAATTGAAATCCCAAGCTTGGACATATACCTAAACATGGTACTCGTGTTCCATTTGCAACCATCACTTCAAATCTCTGATCATTTAATATTTCAATTCCTAATTTCTTTGAAATTATTGGGTCAATAAAATTATGGGTGCTGCCAGAATCAATCAAAATTGTTACCTTTTCCTTCTTTATAGCTCCCGCTACTCTCATTGTTTGAGGTGTTCGAGACCCTACTAATGCATAAACATATATCTCACCCATCTCTTCCTCACATAATTGATATTCTCCTCCCTCAATCAAGAAATTGGTTTTAGGTTTGCATTTATGTCCTCTAAACCACTTTTCATTGCAGTAATAACACAATTGTTGTTTTCTTCTTTCATCAGTTTCAGCTTGAGACAATCTTCTATCAGGAGGGAAACTTGGTGATACCTTAGTTTGAGTATTAACATTAGCTGGTACCATTGGTCGATTACTATTTCTATCAATTTGACGTTTCAAGGAAACTTTTGCATCTTGTAATCGCGCAGTGTTAAATAGATTGTAGTAATGTAGTTGGATTGAATGAAAGTGTGATGCAGGGTTATTGGAATAGACATAAACTGAACAAAGAAATTCTTTGAGTTTTCAACATTTTCTTTATCATTAATCAACTATCCTCCCAAACATTCCAGAAACCCTTAAATAGAAATCTAAACTTGCAAGCTAAGAAAAGATAAACATAATCTAGATACTGCTAGAAACTCTCCTAAAATCTCTCTATTGCCTAGCTGCTTGCGCACTTGAGTCGTAGTTGGACATCGGGCCTCCAAGAATGCCACGTCCAATTCTTCCACTTCATCATTAAAAACTGATGTAGGGTTATTGGATTAGACATAAACTGAACAAAGAAATTCTTTGAGTTTTCAACATTTTCTTTATCATTAATCAACTATCCTCCTAAACATTCCAGAAACCCTTAAATAGAAATCTAAACTTGCAAGCTAAGAAAAGATAAACATGATCTAGATACTGCTAGAAACTCTCCTAAAATCTCTCTATTGCCTAACTGCTTGCGCACTTGAGCCGTAGTTGGACATCGGGCCTCCGAGAACGCCACGTCTACTTCATCAAAGTGTTTCCAGATCAACTTCTTCCTTAAGTCCATTAATAAAACAGCTTATAAGATAACTTTCAGGTAATCATTTTACCTGATTAGATAATCGTTCAAACTCCTCACGAAAATCTTCAAAGTTTCCGCAACTGTTTTGCCTAAGCTTTGAAAGTTTAGCTGTATAATATTCAAGGCCTGTACTCCCAAATCTTTTTAATAATCCTGCATGAAATTGTTTATACGACATATCCACCATGTAATCATGTACCCACTGGTACTATTGTGCTGCTCTTCCGTCAAGATGAAAGCTTTCCAACGTTACCTTTTCATTGTCAGGAATCTTATAATACTCAAAATATGTTAGCCTTGCTCAACTAAGTTTTTGGTTCTTGTCCATCAAACTGTTGCAACACCATCCTAACAAACGGTCAATATTCTTTCTTCGATTCATAAATTTGAACCAAAGCATTCAATTTATCATATAATTCCTTGAGTTGTTTCTCCATCTTACTCTTTTTGTGTTCGTGTGTAATGTTGTTTGATCATAAACTGGACAAACCAGCTCTGATACCAATTGATAAGAACCTAAAAGATTCTTATCAAGAGGATAGACAGAAGCAAGTCGTAAAAATAAGTTTATAGAGTAAACTACATCATAATTCTTCTCTAACATTAGATCGACATTCTTCTGGTATTTATATAGACTCCAACTTCCAATAATAGATCTAACTTATAAAGGGAAATTGCACTAAATAACTTACGACTTAGGGAAAAACTACTTTCCTAACTTAACCTTAAAGGTTATGACCCAAACTATAAACAAACTTGACCTTGTCGTAGGATTAGTCATAGGCAATGTGGACATTTCCTATCAGTCAAACACTTGTTCCCTCTTCAATAATATGTTTTTGCATGGAAATAAAAACTGTAAAGCCTTCAGTGGTAAAATTCAAAGATCGCCAGGAACCCGGATTCTTGGCCTGACTGGGTAGAATCCATGCTTAAGAGTAACAAAATTCAGCAGCTCCTAAAGAGATCCGGCATATATCACACACTTTCAGCTTCAGGGACTTTGAAAATAAAGAAAGACGTTGCTGATTTGATAGCTTTGTCATGTCGATGGAGTAAACTGACTCATACTTTTTCTTTCTCTTGGAGAGAACTCACAATTACTCTTGCAGACGTGGCTGTACTTCTTCATCTTCCGGTTACAGGTACCTTCTCCTTGACATTAGATGATAATGAAAGAGGAATATCTTCAACTTTGTCTGAAGCCATCGATCAAACTCATGCTCAAGCAGTTCTAGGTGAATGTGTGCTTCCTCCAGGCGTGGCTATGGGAACATTTTTAGAAATACGCCCCCATTCCTCGCTCACTAAAAGCTAGTGATCCTCTAGGATTTGTTGTTGGTGTAATAAATATCTGATTCAACAACTCCCATCTGCATTAATGGATGACGAAAAAATGGCATTTTTCGTCCCTGGACACAAATTCCCGAAGGTGTGGCTTAGTTGCACTCCTTTTACTTAATGAATGATGTCGTACTTCTTCCCGAAGGCCGTGAAAACGTATCTGAGGATACATATATATTCAGCAGTTCTCCGGGCTGTGTTTTGAGTTTGGACACTTGCGTTGACTTCATTATACAATCTTACAATGTTGACAGAACTGCTCGTCAGATGACCAGGATATCCCTTTTCACAAAGGACCGTCCACGTTTTGTAGAATCCAGCGGAATCTCGGTACTGTAAACGGTTTATCGCAAAACTTTCCTTTTTTTCGTGTTCAAAGGATCAGACGCGTATCTCCTAGAGCTCGATCTTACTGGCTAGACCAACTTGTGGTATTAGTAATTTAATACAAGGGATTTCAGAAGATGATGTAGTTATCATGTCATGTGATCCAAGTCCTAAACGTTCATCCCCTTACATAAACCAAGTAAGTATTTTACTATTTAGCAGTTTTCAAGATTCAATCACGTCTCTTTAGAAGTTAACCAAATTGTTTTCCTTTTAGTCTGGTCATTCCACTCGTGCTCGAAGAGAAATCAGTTCACAGGCGGACGATATGGGAGCTGACAGAAGTATTGATCGTCTTGAGCTTGCCGTGACAGAAAATCATTGTACACCTCCTTTTGGAACGCTACCATTAAGAACCATTCCATTTGTACTTGTATACGTGCTCTCTTTTATTTTTGGTACAGAAGTGGTCATAATTCAGAGATATCCTTTTATTTGAGTACTCGTCAGAAACTTTCAGATCCGATAGACTTGCATAGAATGGGTTGTAGAATCTTCAAACAATGTCATATTTGAGCTCCCGACCCCAATTTCAAAATACAAAATAATTATCTATTCAATGCAAAAAGAATGACATAATTCCGAGTTATTTAGGTCAATCAACCAGTCACGTACTTTTTTCATCAGGAATCCCGTATAGAATTTCAGGAGCGTTTCAGATTGTACCTATCTCGGTTTTGCGGCCACATATTTTAGCTTGCTTTCCCATTTGATGATCTCTTTGGATATTTTGTATCAGAGACATAGAGTAACATATTTTCTCAAGGGAGTACCCCAAAATTCCTTGTGAATTTTAGTCAGTTAGCGTCTTTTCACTTAGCAGTGCACAACAATCCTAATTATAAGAGGATTCATGTATTCCTTGGACCTTTGCATGTTATGACACCTCAAGTATGACCCCTGGAGTATTATGACTTCATTAACTTTCCTTAGATTAGTATAAGACGTGGCTTTGGTTTCTGTAAGTCCTAGTCCCGCCTGTGGAAGGAATATACACTTTCATCCAGTCGTAAAACCCTAACTTGATTTTTACGCTTTCATATCTCGATATACCTTGTTTAGTTCCAGCTTATTTTGTATACTCATGGCGTGGGAATGACTCGAGAAAAACTTGCTGGAAATACAATGGAAATATCTTCTCTTGATTATGATTCAGCCACCCATCAGTCCCATGTTTTTTGTAATTCTCGTGTCGAAGAAAACCAAAGAAACGGAGCACAACCACCGACTATTGTTGAATATCCTACTTCATGTCTTGATTTTGTCGGTCCTAAGGAAATTTTGTATTCAAATGAAATACTCGTAGGGGGATTCGGTGTTGAAGCCAAATTTCCTAGTTGTACCGGTTCATTTGGCAAAGATATGGTTATATTTCTACAATGGAGATAATAACTTATGTTGTTCATCCTATGATCGAATTAATTAACGACTTGTTGGAGATACTTGACGCAATAAGAGACTTGACTTTGAAAAACATCCCTTCTGGTACTTCGTAGATCTTGAAAAGCTTGTGACCACTTGTGGAAATCTTCATTTCAATGTGAAATGGATTCGAGAATGTCTCAACAATACCCAAGCTAAATTTGAAAAGTTATAACACTCTGGCCCTCGCTTTTCAATAGATGCTCTTATCCTGGTGGAGAAAATGGTAGCCGAGGAGGTGGAGCGTAAAAAACAAATGACCTGAGATGCAAAAGTCAAAGTGCAGGAGCTGAACAGGAAGAAGGAAATCTTTTCCCGAGGAGAAAAGTTTGTTTTGGACGGTTTTATTTAGATTGGATAGTTTTTTTTTTTGAGTGATTTGAGAGACAAGTTTTACGAATTGCAGTAGTTTTAGGTAAGTTTTGAACATTTGATATTATATTTTGCTAAAGACTTGAGTGCAATGAGATTTTCACACAGTTTATTGAACGAGTTAGTGCATCTTTTTGAAAGAAAATATAATTGACCACTAACTTGGATGATAAAGCAAAATACCTAACGAAAACAGGTCCTACTAGATAAGTCATAGACTCGTTCCCTGAGTCCGAATCATATCCAGTCCCCAGCCGAGACGTTTTCTTTCATCCATGGAGTTTACTAAGCCTCATATTCTGAGCTATCGGCTTGGCTATTCCCAGAAGAAAAACTCACCACATATCCGACCGCTTTCAGTAACGACGTAAGTAAAGAATCCTCCTATTATTTACTTTAGTGATAATATCTGGTTGTAATTGTATGTCGAGTAGTGGAGTCTTTATCTGGTTGGTGTAGCTTGAGGTTCATCGAGACTTGGTTGTACAATTGTTAGAACTCTTGTTCTTTCTGGCGGGACGGGTGTTGAAATAACATATCGACCTGCAACTTTGAATCGTCGGATAAGTATGAGCTTTGGCCGAGCATTGTCTTGGAAGCTAGTCTGGTCTTATACTTTGTCGCGTTCTGGTCATGATCCTCTGAAACAGGAAAACGACAAGATGCATCTCGGCTGGCGATTTATGACCCTATGTGGCTCTACAACGCTTTTGACTAGGCCATGATTTTTTTGGAACTTTTATAAGTTTTTGCCAAGTTTATCCTGATGACGAAAATATAAATTCGAAGGAAAAAGAACTAGGTTAATCTGATACAGAATGGAAGAGTTTTAAGTAAAATAATAAAGTGAAATAAACTTCATGAGTCCCTTGTGATCAGGTTGAGGGCCCTTGACCTAAACGAATTTTGGAGTAAGTATTCTTCAGAATCTCCAAGTTTAGATCATCACCTAGTTCTGGAGAGAGATGAAGTCAGCTGAATGGTTGCACTTTTAATCTATCGCGTTCTTAATGATCTCCATATTCTCCGGTGAGGCTGATTGTGGAAAAACTGGATCTTGTCCATCCTATTCTCAACAATCCAGATGGATATCCTCCCACTGTGGTCGGAAAAATGTAGTTACCTAAAATCTGAGAGAGGTTAGAAGTGGGATTTTATGGTTTCTGAAAGTGAGTTATGGGAGGTTGAGCATGAACAGTATCTGCCTAAATTACGCACAGTGGTCGTTCAAAGGCTGTTTCGGTCATATAGAAGAAGTTTAGGGCTGGTGTTAGGGAGAAAAGCAGACGAAAAGAGAGATCATAGAATTCTAGGGTTTGAAGAAGAATTGCTCTGAGAGGTTATGAGAAAGTTTTCGTATCATCTTAGAGAAATAAATGACCTATTTATAGCCGAATTCTCTAATATCAGGTCGGCGAAGATAAGGATTGCTTTCTGTACCGTGCGGAGCAATTCTTCCGTCTCTTCAGGAATATATATATATATAAACTAGGTTGAGTTTATCTCATTATTCCACCGCCTTTTCTCTCTTATGCAGTGATAAAAAGGCCGGGTATTTCTGACCAAAACTCTAATTGTTATCCTCTCATTTATGTGAAGCTGAGTCCGCCTTTGTGATGATGTGTTGAGAGAGAAATATATTCTCTCTGTATTTATGGGGACGACATGACCAATGTATCTCGTAAGGATTTTCTAGGAATATGTCGAAAGTGCCCAAAGGAATAATAACTAGCATATCTCGCGGGGATGTCCTAGGAATTATTCGGAAACCTCGGTAAGTCGTGTCGGAGCCTAGAGTAGACGTGACCAGTGGTGTATCTTGCGATGGTGTGCTAGGAATCAATCCTTGATCTCAAATAGGATGAGTCGTGCTTACAAGAGACATGTATGTATCCTCTCTGGGTCATAAGTCCACCGGGGAAGTTTTTACGCATCTAGAGAGACTACATGACCAGCAGTACCTCGTCGAGGATGTATACTAGGAATCGTGTCATCACAATCAGATGCGTCTCGCGAAGACATGCTGGAATTGTAGCTGTTCTAGTTCATAAGTCTACTGGGGACGTTTTACGCTCTACAGAACCTACGTGACCAGTACTATCTCGTCGAGGATGTGCGCTAGGATTCACGGCATCAAGACCAGCAGTTTCTCGCGGGGAAGTACACTAGAAATCACGGTTATGAGTGCCTTGAGGACCAATGGCTTAATCTCTCCCGTGAGAGTTGAATTTTTTCTATGGTCTTGAAATGACACTTTTGCCTCTTATCCAAATTTCACCATCTACACTTGCATAACTTTTTGTTAGAGCACTGCTCGGTCGAACTCGCAAGCGTTGCTATCTCAATCTTGTTTGTCAAGTTTTATTTGTCAAAACTATAAGTATTGATTTTTAGTCTACTAATAGCTAAGTCTCGGATTAGGATATAAAGTGTAGTTGAGCATTAGACTTCACGGCGTTCATCAAATAAAGACGAAGAACTACTAAGGGGAGCTTGTGGAACTTCATCAACAAAAGATATGTGGAGACTTGAGCTCATCTATCACTCAAAAGTCTATCTACTCTATCTCCTATTTGAGACCAAAGTCGTATAGCTATGTAGACTTCGATTATACACATTTGATATTTTGAGCTGAGTTTAACTCCCTTACATATTTCTCGAAATATGTGTTGGTAAGCTTTCGCTTTAACCAAGTTCATCTTATATTCTTGACGAAAGTCAAAAGATGATCATGTGAAAATGGCCTTGTAACATCTTACATGATTTGTGTGAGACAGTCATTTGATGTAGACTTAGAATATTTTGTATTGATCATTCGATCACTTGAAAATTTCTTTGAAGCTAATAGTTTGTGTGAGACAGCTATTATCGTCTTCTAAGAATGTTTCAATGATTGAAATGGGAGTTTAGAACAAATAACCATGATTGGATATAGCACAGTATGTGTACTTGTATGCTAATCGTTGCATGTTATTCCAAGTACGGGAACAATAGTATGCATACCCGTGTGTGTACTGGTTGGTTAATGAAAGTCCGGGAACTTAGTATGCATACCGGTATGCGTACTGGCGTGAGGTTCAAGTTCCGGAAATTCAACTGAATTTGGAAGGTATGCGTACCCGTTCGCATACTGGTGAACCCAAACTAAGTCTGACTACTTAGGTATGCGTACCCGTTTGCATATTTTGAGTAAGTTATGTTCTAAAATTAGTTTGTTCATGAACTAACCCATTTATATATTAAGGAATGCAATCTTTTTGCAAACCGTGGCTATAGTGTTCATGAATAGACTCGAGTGAATCAAAATCGATTTTGCCTCAATTGTATCTTGTATACTTCTATGATATAAACAATTGAACAACTCTAGAACTAGTTTCATTCGAGTCATTTGAACTATTTATAGTTAAGATGAATAAGGTTGATATGAAAGTATTCATATGGCTAACTTCGGTTAACTATTATTGAGCCAACAAAGGTGTACACGTTTAGGTATGATTACTCATATCTAAATAAAATCACTTTTCATTTATGTGTAACAAGCTAAGTTTGATCTACACAGTTGAAAGATATTAGCTTGAGTCTAATCAGGTTTTCATATAACGGTGAATATTGAATGCTTTGTTACCAAGGTAAAATTGATTGCAAACCCTGATTTGAAGACTATATAAGAGATAACTCTAGCAACTGGGAAACCTAATACCCACACCTCATGTGTGATGCTAGTTGCGACTAGAGTCGATTCTCATTTAACCTTAGGTTTTTCCAAAACCCAGTAGGTTAACTACTTGAAGACTTCATTGGGATTCTGAATCCAGATTCAACTATTATGTAGTTGCGTGTTCTGATCTTGCTGTAATCTATCGTGATTGAGTACTATCTTCTCTAAGATTTGCTCGAGATTTAATCTCCGATAGGCAAGATAAAAAGTAGTCACAAACATCTTCGTCTCATCGTTTGTGATTCCACAATATCTTGTTTCGCTACCATACGATTAAGATTATTGTGAGGTGATTGATATTACTAGGCTGTTCTTCGGGAATATAAGTCCGGTGTATCAATTGGTTCATGTTCACCTTGATTTATCAAAAGACGGAACAAAACTCATAGGTATATCTGTAGGAGACATATTTACCTATTCAATAGACTTTTATGTGTGAGACAGATTGTTTTATCAAGTCTTCGACTTTGGTCATAACAACTCTTAGTTATGGGTGAGATCAGCTAAGGGAATCAAGTGTGCAGAATCCGGTGTGGTTCTAGAGGCATAAGGAACGCGAATGTACCTTGATCAGTATGAGATTGGTTAGGGATCAACTACGTTCCATTCCGAAGTTAACTTGGAGTAGGATAGTGTCTGTAGAGGCTTAATACAGTGTGGTGTTGAAATCTGGACTAAGTACCGAGGTTTTTCTGCATTTGCGGTTTCCTCGTTAACTAAATTGTTGGCGTCTGTCTTATTTCTTTTCCACATTATATTTGTTTATATAATTGAAATATCACAGGTTGTGCGTAAGTTCAATCAATTGTGAATCCAACCTTTGGTTGTTGATTAAATTGATTGTCACTTGGATATTGGTTTTTGATATCATCCAAGTTATTTCTTATATTCAATCGGGCTCGCAAATTCCTATTTGTTTGATTGCAGATTGAGTTGAGAAATAGAGATATAACTCTTGGATATACTTTTCTTAAGATTGCGTCTGACTGTTTAGTTGATTCTCTTGAAAGTATATTGGAGTTAGTCCATACAGATTGCTAAGCGAAATATTGGGTGTGGTTGTTAGACCCCCGCTTTTTCACTTTTTTTTTCTTCCAAACTACTTATATAGACAAGCATGAACGTCTAATTAAACAAGAATTGATTGTATAATATTATGTATGAAATTTACAAATGCTTGACCATATTTTTCCAGTGATTCGTTTAGGATTTTGCTTACATCATACAAAATTATGAGGACAATTATTACCGTTTAGCGTTGAATTGTCCAAAACGATGAGTACCACAAGTTGGTCCTGTTAAGTTTTGTTTTTGTGCCAGACCATGAACTACGATGCTTATCAAGATCAACAATAAGAGTTGCTCAATTCTAATATGTGGGGAGACACCCTTGGCACCACATAGCTCTGTTTAAATATAATAACTTATTTTCTTTTGTATTGTGCAATATTACTCATTCTTCACTTTTCTGCATCATAAGTTTTATAATAAAAAAAGAAATCATTTATTTGTATCCTAAGTTTTATTATAAAAAAAGATAATTTTGAGCACCACCAAGACACCATCATACTCTCCCTCCATGTAAGAAAAAAAATAAGATTTCATCCGATGTTGGTGGAAATTTTTTCGGAATCATCCAAAAATATTGCAACAAAGAATGGGAGGTTACAAATAAGTTGACAGAATTATAAACCTAGTCAAGGCAAATGTGAATACCAACTAGATCTCACCAAGAAATAAATATAATCTTGATTAAGAAGTGACTTGTTATGCTTGCATTAAACTCGGCATTGCAAGGATATCAGATGTTATTAACAACACTTTATAAATAAATATGAATTGTGGATACAGTGAGAGGTTGGTATACGTTGGTAATTTACAACATTTTTTGACATAGGTTATGGTTTAAAAGTTTAATCCAATCGCTTAAAACAAAGTGGTGTTGCGATATACTCACATCTGTAGGATTCTTGGTATTGGTAAGGTCTTAAAGTTTATCTCGGGTTAAACATCTTATTAAGATGTTCATACTTACAAAATGAAGAAATAATCTAGTTTCTGCATGTCTTGTTATTAACTCGTGACCAAGATTCATCGGTAATACGATCACTCTCACTTCGGTTGGTATAAATATATTTCCCCCGGTTCTCAAACTAAATTCTCTTGTCTTGTTTCTTTATGTAAGGTAGATAACTTTCATGAATGAATGTCCCATACTTTTGATCGGCACGAAGTTGAAAATATCTTTTTGTTTTCGACCCGTAGTACGAGCTTTCCCCTGATTTCTCCTCTTTCAAAATCCACTTGAATTCAATATCATTGTAAGTATCAATAACGATACCTATGATCTCCTTCGATTCCTCCTCTTTCAGAATCACTCTTTCAAACTAAACTACTTTTTTTCCAAACTACTTGTATATGCAAACATGAACATCAGCTAATTAAACAAGAATTAATTGTATAATATTATGTATAATACTTACAAATGCTTGGACATATTTTTCTAGTGAGTCATTTTAGTTTTTACTTGCATATATTTTTTCTTCCAAACTACTTATATAAACAAACATGAACATCTAATTAACCGAGAATTCATTGCGTAATATTATTTATGTATAACATTTACAAATGCTTGACCATATTTTTCGAGTGAGTCATTTGAGTTTTTGCTTACATCATACAAAATTATGAGAACAATTATTACCGTTTAACGTTGAATTTTCCAAAACGAGGAGTACCACAAGTTGGTCCTGTTAAATTTTGTTTTTGTGCCAGACCATGGGTTATGATGCTTACCAAAGTCAACAATAAGAGTTTCTCCGTTCTAATATGTGGAGGGACACCCTTGGCAGCGCATAGCTCTGTTTAAATATAAATATTTGTTTTGTTTTGTTTTGTGCAATATTTCTCCTTCTTCACTTCTCCGCATCATAAGTTTTATAATACATTTATATATAAAAGAAATCATTTATTTGTATCATAAGTTTTATAAATAAAATATAATCATGAGCACCACCAAGACACCCTCATACTCTCCCTCCAGGGAAGAAAAAAATAAGACTTCAGCCGATGTTGGTGGAAAGTTTTTCGGAATCATCCAAGAATATTGCAACAAAGAATGGGAGGTTACAAATAAATTGACAGAAAAAACAGAGGTGGAGAAGAAAGTTGATATTGGATTACACGTACTAGCTTTGGAATACCAAAACAACACGTTGACAAAAACCGAGCAAGAAAAGGAGATGAAGAAGCTGAAGAAAGAGAATAAGAAGTTGGAAAAAAAATCCTCGATATGAACACGAACAAGAGCAAGTAGAAGTTGGTTGAACAAGGGAAGTAGTTGCAAGGTTAAGATCAATCGCTCAATTTTGTTTAATGTCTTTGTTATGGATGTGTTCATCCATCTTGTTGTTTGATCTTTTGATGCATTACTATTATTTTGATTTTAGTCTTTTGCTCTACTTTTCCATTTATTCTTTTTCCTTGCTTTTGTTGGGAATATATATTTAAAGCATAAATTTATTCGCAATCAATATGCTTTTAATTGCAATGAAATATTTCTTTAAAAAGAAATTAAGTATTGAAAATCAAAAAAATAATGAGAATGTTGACTTTTTTTTATGTTTTGTGTTTTCAAAGGAAAAAGAGTTATTGTGAAAGAAAACAATGGCACTTACTTGAGCAAGTTTTTATTTTCTAATGAAATAAAAATTACGAGCAAATACCGAAGATTAATCAATTTGTGGAGCAAGATTTTGATGATTTCTTTATTGGTGTGGAAAGAAGGGACAACAGTTTATGTACAACTGAATTTTCAAAGAAAATGAAGTATGTTTGATGAATTATTTGTAGTTATTGTAGTGAACAAGTAATTGGATTCAAGATTGAAAATAAATTGATTGTTCAATCTTATAATAAATTGCACGCAAACAAGATATTGACAATAGATATTTATTGTTTAGTTTAGTAAAAGTGTGACTTAAAATTTTTAAACTTATGAGATATAACTTGAAACCAAACCAGAACCGAAAAAAATTATAAACCTAGTCAAGAAAAATGTGAATACCAACTTATCACCAAGAAATGAACATAATCTTGATTAAGAAGTGACTAGTTATGCTTCCATTAAACCAAGTCTTATGACTCGGCACTGCAAGGATATTAGATGTTATTAAAAACACTTTATATCTAAATAAATGTGAATTGTGGATACAACGAAAGGTTGGTATACGTTAGTGTTTTACAGCATCTTGTTTTCATAGGTTATGGTTCAAAAGTTTAACCGAATTGTTTCAAATAAAGTGGTCTTGAGATATACTCACATCTACAGGATCCTTGGTATTGGTAAGGTCTCAAAGTTTATCTCGAGTTAAACATCTTATTAACATATTCATACTTGCGAAATGAAAAAAGAATATAGTTTCCGCCTTTTTTGTTATTGACAAGACTGAGATTAGACAATCGTTGAATTTGATCATTGTACTACTACAACGGATATATTATTGATGAAATTAATTGTAGAATCTAACATTGCATTTTTACCATAACATGATATAAAATTTAAATGTTTGCAACATGAATGAGTTAGTGATGATTATGATGTCATGTACCTGAGTACGATGAAAAGAAGGGGTGGATAGACTGAGGATTAACCTCACTGAGTTCAATTGAACACAACCTAAAGAACAAAGTTCTAGATTTATTTATTAATTCGATAAGATTTTTATTAAAGACTCATTTTGCTTATAAAGCCAGAGAAGTATAACCTAACATCTAACGACTATAATCCCACCAGATGGTTACATCTAAGCCATCCTTACAATTGATAAACACACCCACTCTTAAGTTAAATACTACCACTAACAACTTATATTAATTACTGATGTTAACAGGATATGGGGCACTCCCAGGTACGCGACATTCCACTCTCCTTAAAAACATCCTTGTCCTGAAGGATGAGAGTTAATTGAAGTACCAAAAGTTGGAGAGTCAGTGCCAAGGTTGACGGTGTAGATAGTAGTTGTCTCACACTCTAATACTCATGAGAAACCCAACACCCTCAATATCATTAAAAACCCAAATGAGGCACTTAAATAAAGCAGCTCCAGTCCCAACAATCAACTTCCCTCCTTCCTGTGAAACGCAATGCTTGGATCTAGTTGTAGTTTCCTCGGAAACACCCATCGAACTTAACTTCCTTGTATTTGTTTGTCCAGAATGGATGACCCCATTATCTGCATAACTCCCATCTAGATGAGCATTGATAGATGTGCCACATTGAATGCCAATCTTGATATGTGAGGCCTGAACCAAGATATCCTTGTCCTCTCCATAAGCATCTTGAGATGAATATAAAGATCTTTTGCGACAATTAGCATACCTGGTACTAAGTTGAACGATTCGAAAAAATTCCATTCTTCCATGATTCCATAGAAAAATATAGATTGTAGCACAGACCTTTATTAGCTTGTACTTGTAGTGTTGCTGGAAAACTACAAGGATCTTTTTGTAAAGTTGCAGATTATAGAATAACCAGATTCTCACCTTCAGATTCTTGTCAACACTAGCTACCCTTCCACAGAAAACACTTTCTTAGAGCACCATTTATGTAGAAATATGAAACCTAGCCACCGACTGCAACATGGCAAGCATCGACAAGCATTAACCAAGGTGTGATTACCATTTAGATTATAGTTCAGAAATATCGTACTCGTCTTTTCCTTGACCTGTAATGTCCGAATATAGAAAACTCCTCCATCCACAGGAAACCAATCATTTATTTGCGTTGTAATATAATCTTCCAAGCACAGAGCTCTCCCAACTAGCTTGTTATCCATCGTGGAATACAAATTTTCCATTAAAATTATCTCATGCCTTGAAAAACTTCCACAGGCTTCAGATGTGAGCAAATAGAAGTACAAGAAAAACACAAGTCTTGAGAGATAAAATTTAGCTCCAACAACTGTCTGAGCAGAGGATGGAAGCACTCAAAAAAATTTAAACTCCATGAAAAATTTAAGCAGCACATGATCCCCCAATTTCAGCAGAACACTCTCAACCATGTTAATAAACAACACAGGTGCCATCACAGGAACCCACAATTGAATAGTAATCAAATCCTTTACCTCCGTGTAATTGTAAATAGAAGCAGCACCGAGACTTCTTGAATGAGAAATCCATGGTAATGGTTCAGGCATTTTTCCTCTGTCGAACAACAACCGATTACAACCCATATAGCCAGGTGTTGCAGTTAGCTCACTGGAAGGACACATAGTACCTCTAATATCTCCTATACCCCATAAATCTGCTGAGACCAATCTTAATTTCCACCTCAAGTATCCGACTAAAAGCCTCACATGTAGGATTTGAATTACCTCGAGCACGGGATGAAAAGTAAGTAATGTGGAGTGCTGAAAGGTACAAATTCTTGCAAGACATAAAGGAATGCTAATATGTGTGTGAACTGAGAATATAAGCAATGAAATTTTCCAAAACTTCTTTAAAATAATCTGGCGCATATCACCTTCTTGTCTATCCATGAGTGCAAGCAACTCACATTTGAGCTGTAAGAAAAAAAATTCTGCTCCCTTCATACCAAACATTTGACTATACCATTTATATGCCTTGTTAAAGCTCACCATTCTAGCCAATAAGAGAAAAAAGGATCTAGATTTCTCTGAAAAAACAACAACCAAATTCCATTCACCACTAAATTTAGCAACATTGAGAATGCGAAGACCCAATGAATTCAGAAACTGATATTCAAACGGATACCCATGTCTTGGTAACATCTCAAGAACCAAACTTCCATTGTTTGCATCCTTCACAATGGAATAAACATCTAAGACAAATAAACAAGAAACAGATAAACCTAAACTGAACCCATAGTCACCTGTAAAATAATAGTATCCATTAATGGTTCTCAATTCTTTGTCGCGATCAAATACTCTACCATCAATGGAAAATTGGTGATTAAGAACATTTTTTCTCTTGAGACACACAATATCTAGTTGAAACATGTTACCAAGAATCTTCCAAGCAAAACAAGAATCACCCTGATCTATCATATGACTATTGGCCAAAAATCTACTCTGCGCATGCATTTGAACCAACATCTTCTTCGTACCCAGAGTTACAATATCAGAAACACATAAATGAGGAAACGAATATTGAAACCGCTAATGTGAGTCAAACCCCAGGCTAAGAAGTAATTGAAGAAGTAATTTCTCATAAGTAAGTGATGAGATCACAGTACACTTACCTCGATCAAATAAGGAGCGAGTGGCATTAAAGAGAGAAGAAGAACAAGCCACACAGTTTAATTTGCTGTAAAAAATGGGCAATAACTCCTTGAAGTATTCATGATTTTCGAACTTCTCCTCAAACTTGTTGAAGTAAAATTCTAGGGAAGAATCTGTCACCTCACTAATTTTGATTTGATTCAACTCAGAGAAGCCATTGATCTCTAATTTTGAATGTTCTTCAAATTGTAGCCTCACACCATGAAGCGAATCGACATCTTCTTTCTCGATGAAGAAAAATGGAGGGATCAATTCGAAATTGAGAATCTTTTTCGTCATCAACACCATTAGGAATTGATGTTGTTATCTCAAATGGAAAAACAATGAAATCTATAATTGAGTTATTAGGAATTAAAACTTTGTTGGAATCTTCATGTATATAACCAGGATCTGGTGGAGAATTTGGAGACGAAACCGCTAACGTTGGACGACAAACCAATATTTGATTCAGAGTTTCCTGGATCGAACTCAAATTGATATTGATATCTTTTATATGATCTTCTAACACTGATAATCGTTCACCATGAATTTGTTGCTGAGCAACAACCTCCTGTAGTGTTGGATCATCTCTTCCCATCAGGAATCAGGTATACAGGATCGTGAATCTGATACCAATTTTCATGTACCTGAGTACGATGACAAGAAGGGGTGGATATACTGAGGATAAAACTCTCTGAGTTCAATTGAACACATCCTAAAGAACAAAAGTTCTAGATTGATTTCTTAATTCGATAAGATTTTTATTACAGAATCATTTTGCTTATAAAGTCAGAGAAGTCTAATCTAACATCTAACGACTACAATCCCACCAGACGGTTACATCTAAGCCATCCTTACAATTGATAAACACACCCACTTTTAAGTTAAATACTACGATTAACAGGATATGGGGAACCCCCAGGTACTGGACATATGAGCATGTTATGTTTTCTTCTAAACTTGGTGATTTTTTTGAGTAACATGTATGTAATTTTTACGAACTCATAAAAGAAAATACACCCTCAGATCTTAATAGCTTGCAACGATATTAAATGAACTAAAAGGTTTGAGAATTTTAGAAGAATGTGTGATGCTTCGAGTATCAATATGACCGTTTGAGTAGTGAATTAGGCGATATTTGCTTTACGATAATTGTTTGAATTTTCATGTAAAATGTTTTGGATTTAAATCATTGGTTCATTAGTTTTTCACAATTTATTGAACTTTGGACATTATTGTGAAATTCTTGATTAAGTCAAAGAATAGTTGGGTTCCATATCCTATGTTTTATCAACTTTGGTTTAAACTAGAGGAACTACAAGAATGAAGGTGACAAGTAATTCATGTTATATAGTGAACCTAGAAAAACATATATACAGTAAGAACAACATATATTGATACTCCATATATTAATAAACTCTATATATTAATAGAAAAACATCGTCCCAACTTGGGTCAGTTATAAATAGTAATAACCTCCACATTTTAATATTAATGGATTTTTCTAGTCCTGTCATAAGGAATTTACCTCCATATATTAATATAATCGTCACTATTGGAAATTTATAGATCTTGTTACATCAAAATTTAAGAGGAAACAAAATATTTATTTGTAGTTGTTTGAGAAAAAAATGTAACATTTTGGATTCTTATCTCATCTTTTGATTTGCGGATACGTAAGACCTCATTACTATGAATACCTTCTTGTTGAAGCCAAAATATTTACAAGTTATCGAGCATGTTTAAAGCTTCTTGGCATAAAATATTTGGTATCTTTGTACTATCATCATTAGGATTGTCTCCCTCCTCTTTTTGTATAATTCCATCGATTAAAATATATACGACTTGTTGCTCATTTGGATGATTAAGGAAGACATCCATATCGATTATCATTCACATACTTTGAAGTAGCAAAAAAAAAACATTTTTTTGATATATCTTCATATATTAATAAACTCCATATATTAATAATTTTATGAAGTCCCAAAGCTATTAATTGTTTTGAAGTTGCTTTGTTTCTCATCAGCTTTGCCACTGATTTGTGATAATACTGTTTTTTCTCTATCAATATATTGCCCTTCTTTGAATCAAAAAAAAAAAGAAAAACTATTAATATATGGAGTTGTTACTGTAGTGAGACTAAAGTTCCTAAGCATAATAAGAAATACAATACATGTTATGGTCATTAAAAGAAAGGAATATTGATAAACTGCCCCACTTTCAATTTCGGTTTAATAAATTGTCCCCGTTTTTTTCAACTTTTCAAAACTGTCCCCACTGTTAACTTTTCCATCCAATTTTTTACTTATTTACCCTTTACTTGTCACATTTATCTTCTACTTCATTTTTCAGGTTCGTCGAGCTCGGTTCATGGATTTAGGGTTCGGGGTTCACGGTTCAGGGTTCAGGGTTCAAAGTTCATGGTTCTGGGTTCATGGTTCACGATATAGTTCAGGGTTCAGGGTTAGGGGTTTAGGGTTCATAGTTCAGGCTTCGTTGTTCATGGTTCAGGGTTCATGGTTCATGATATAGTTCAGGGTTAGGGGTTTATGGTTCACGACATAGTTTAGGGGTAAATATGACTTTTTAACAGGTGAGATAACTGCCACCTTGTATTTAACGGGATGGAAAGCGTTATTTGAAAAAAACGGGGCAGTTGAGAAAAATGCAAAAAAACGGGAATACTTGTTTTACCCTAATTCAAAACTGGGTCACTTTATGAAAATTCCCTTAAAAGAATCAAGAAGCTGAGTCGAAAATTCCCTTAAAAGAATCAAGAAGCTGAGTCTACTTACCAAAAAAGTTCAAAAATAGATGATGATATTCTTGATACTAAACGAATAAGAACAAACAAATTTTAAAAAATTGGCCAGTCGCAGACTTTGGCCTGGGCACTTAACTTCCACATGGTACCCATTATTAATCCTAAAATCTGAAATGAAACAAATAAAGGTACACGCACGTATCTACTGTTATATTGTTATAGGCTGGTACTCAAAATCTTTGCAAATCTTTGTTTTATTGCTCCGTAGTCCGGAGCATCATGATTTTGTTTGTTGGTTGCGTCTGTCTTGAGTCATTTCTAGCCCTGGCTTAAGCGTAAAATAGGCTATGGAAAAAATGGCGTTTTGTCTTGTTGGGGCTGGCTTAAGCTAGCCCTAGCCTCAGTGTAGTTCCGCCCCCGTCTGTATCATCTTCAACGTTAATTAGTTTCAAATTCTTCTTGATTTCTTCATGAATATTACCTGTTTTGATGAATTTCAATCTCTTCGACCACATTTCTCAAACCCAACCCTGGGTCATCATCACAACCAATGAGAAGCTCTACAACATCAGTTGGTGTTATCTTGACCATTCCTAACAACTCTTCAACTTCCTTCATTACCTCATGTTCTTCTATTAACAAATAGTTCTTAACCAGGATCTTAAACGCATTAAAATTGCAATAAGAGAGATGGATATGCTTATGCATTCGACCGGGTCTAAGTAAAGCAGGATCGAGTTTGTCTTTATGGTTCGTTGTAAATATGATCAATCTCACTCCAGCACAAGAAGACCAAAGTCCATCGACAAAGTTTAAAACACCAGACAAGCTTACAGTACTGCTTCCATTTTTTGTGGTATCCATACTGGCGTTGGCGTTATTTACACTAGTGCTGACATTCTTGTTAGGTGTTCGGTTTGAAAGATCTAAGGAGCAATCGATATCTTCAATGATAATCACGGATCTGCTTGTTGTCGCAACCAGGAGCTTTCTTAACTGAGAATTATTTTTCACTGCTGTTAATTCGATGTCATAAACATCGAATCCTAGGAAATTAGCAATGGCAGCAATCAGACTAGTCTTTCCTGTAAAATGTTTATTACAAACATTCTTTAGCAGGGGTTTAGAGAAAGATAAAAGATGAATCCGAGCAGAAAGATTATCGAAAGAAAAACGCAATGTAACCAGAAAATAGATCACAGTGTCACTAAAATACAGTGCAGGTATCGCTAAAAGTTCAAAACATTGTCGGTGTTAGTTGAAGATGAATTTCATGTGTATATTGCAACTAAATTATAAAGCAAAATGACCAAAAATCCAAGGATAGATTTGTTCAAATGGATTCTTGACTGGACTGGCCATCAGAAAAGTTTTAAATTTGGGGCTTTGTTTTCGTCTATAAAGACACATTACACGATATCGCAAAATCGTGTTTGTAGTCACTCCGACATAATACATGAAATCCCACAAACGTTTACTTTCAGGAAGGGTATCTAGCGACTAGACTGATTTGTAGCTACTAACATTTATTCTAATCGACCCTAAGTCGAAATGTACCCAAATCATTGAAGACATCAGTTATGCAGAACCCAGAAATCAGACACAGCTAATATTATGTGAATGAAAGCCTTGAGTTAGCAAAAAAAACAAAACAAATGAGTTGTAGTCCAAGAGCATGTAACTACAGAAGCTGCAGCTTAATTCAAAAATGCTTAATTGGGAGCTGTATGTAAATGGGTCTGTATGTAAATATTTTAGTACAGAACAATAATCGTACATGCAATTCACCAACTAACAAAAAATCAAACATGAATATTAAAAACACTGAAGCAAATAATACCCGTTCACCCTTTCCAACTCTAGTATAATAATCTTTCCTGCTATTTTTTTTTAATATGCCACTCTTGTTTTTACTGAAATTTAAGGAAATTAAGATAATTAATCATTGAAAGTGGTACTCATGACACTTGTCAATAAAAGAAATGAAGTGAAATGGTCCCTGTGACACTTGTTAGCAAAAGAAGTAAAGTGAAGTGATCCACATGACACTTGTCAACAAAAGAAATTAAGAGAAAAATGGTCCCAAAAAACTAAAATAACATTTGACTTTCCTAATTAAGAAACTGACCTATTTTTTTTTGAAACTTTTATTTATAAAAACTTGTGTCCAAGGAGAACCACCATGTGCATTATTACCTTCACGGTTACTATACAGACGTTTCCCTCTATTTTGGAACTTTATTGTCTCAGCTTCTTTTAAAATGTAAGGTATATAATTTGAGTGGACAAAATCTTTGTTCTTCGCATCGAAAGAAAGCTCTAAATATCGATTCTTCGCCGTATGATCAACATCCGGGTTGTACGAAGATTCCGTCGTAGAAACTTTAAAAGACCATTTGAATGTAATGCCCCCGTAGGTATCAGCGAGGGTTTCGTTAGGAACCATACTGTAATTCAATTTGTTTGAGTTTCTAAGCCTCGAAAGCTTGACAGTATTTGATGAAGAGAAACACTCAGAACTCAAGTAAGTCTGAACTGAAGTGTAAACTTCGTTATTGGAACACAAAATTGGTTAAAAAGACCAAAATCAACAATTCCTGGGTGAAATGGATAGTTAGATTTTGATATTGTTTAAATGGCCAAAAGTGTAAAAATAGACAGGATGTAACCAATTTCATCGTGCCTATTTTCAAATATTTTTTCTTATTTTTAATTTAAACATGATGTATCCAGTTCATCCTTGCTATTTTTTAAATTTAAGCAAGGATGAAACTTACTATTTTTTTTTTTGTCATTTTACCCAAACTATTTTTTATCCGTCCATTTGAACCGTGATTTAAAAATATTTGGATAAATGACCCATTTTCCGTTATTGGAACCACCACCGAGTTCATCGATTTGGATATTGACTTCGTTATTTTGTTTGACAAATCTGAAGAATTTAGAGAAGCACTGTCGAACAAGTTGATATACTTCTGGTGGTAACAGTTGTTGAACTGCTGTTCTCATGAACATTAGGGTTGCATATATTGAACCTATTGCTTTCCAATCAAATATAAAACCCATTGTTGTCATCTTTCTGATGGAACACTAAACTGACGATGAAGAACTCAGAAAGAGAACTACGATATTAAACACTATATTAGGGTTTTGTTATTCATGTATCTCTCTCCATATATGGAGAGATGATGATATACACGAAGCGAGAAATATAAGGCAAGAATCTAGCAGTTCATTGTGATCCGGAAATGTCAGAAGTTCAGAATAATTTACGTGAAGTTCAGAAGTTTGTTTATGTAAGGCAAGAATCTAGCAGACTAGCAACAGGAGCATCTCCAATGGTACAAGTCAAAGTCGTCTGACCGAAGCTGACGTTTAAGAGATTAATATACGTAATCCTGCTTAACAAAATTTAACTACCTCCATAAGAAAATAGATTAAGAAAAAAACTGAAGTGTAAATAAAAGATTAATGTCGTAATCCTACTTAACGAACAAATTGTAAAAAACTGAAGTTTAAAAGATTAATGTACGTAATCCTACTTAACAAAAATTAACCAAATTGTAGAAACAAAATTATCGTCTCAAGTATTCATAATCTCCGTCTTCTCAGTAATCAGAATCATTAGAACCCAAACCAGAATCGGAATCGGACTCAGAATCAGAGTCGGAATCAATTTCTACATGGTCGTCGTCCTTTTCTTCTTCTTCTTTCATTTTTTCAGAATTATCAAAAGCTTCTTCTTTTTCTTGTTTAATGGCTGCTTCTTTATCATTTTGTTCAGTGGTGTCTTCTTTCTTGATCGATTCCAATCTCTTCTTCAATTCTTTAACCAAATTTCCTAAACCAATGTCTGCATCATCATCACAACTCATAAGAAACTCTGCAACATCAGCTGGTGTGATCTGAACGAACTTCAACAACTCTTTAACTTCATTCATAATCTCATGTTCTCGGATTTGCAAATAATTCTTAGCCAAAACCTTAAACGATTCAAAATCACAAAAAGAGAGATGAATATGTTCATCCATTCGACCCGGTCTTAGTAATGCAGGGTCGAGCCTTTCTTTGTAATTCGTTGTAAAAATTATCAATCTTTCGCCACCACAAGAAGACCACAGTCCATCCACAAAGTTCAAAACACCTGATAAACTTACATCACTTACTTTCATTTTTTTTTCTTTATCAGCTCTAGAACTTCTTCCCTTATCATTATCATCGCCGTCAGTATTTTCTTGTTCGTCATCCGTATTACTTTTAGTTGAAAAATCCAGCGAACAATCAAAATCTTCAATCACAATCACTGATTTACTTTTAGTTGCAATCAAGAGATTTCTCAGATGACTATTGGTTTTAACTGATGTTAATTCCATATCATAGATATCGAATTTGAGGTAATTAGCAATGGCAGCAGTCGAACTTGTTTTTCCTGCAAAAACAGGTAAACATTAAAAATGAATTTTTCATGCAAAAAAAAAAAAAAGAAAAAAAAAAACTGATTTTGGTGCCTGTTTAGTATTTAGCCCGTCTAACATTCACTATGAAAGTGGGCGACATATCCCAGTTCAAATTGAAACAAGTGAAAGCAATCAAGAATGCAATATCATTGTAAGTATCAGTAACGATACCATCTGGAGCAATCGTGTAATTGGCTTTATTCGGTTTTCCAATAATAGTTGTTTTCATATGATTTATGGAATCAAAACACTTGGAACTAAGGTATGTCTGAACGTCAGAGAAGCCATCAGTACCATAACAACCACCATCGATATCAATTGTGAACTTTTCCTTACGGATATATGGTAAAAGCCAGTAGAATATATCTCGAATAAATTTTCGGACATAGGGTGGTAGCAATTCCTGAAAGGCTGGTCTAAGAAACATTAATGTTCCATAGACTGTACCCAATGATTTCAAATCCATCTGGAGACCCATTATAGTCATCTCTTCTTGGTGATGATAATTCTTTTGAAATATTCTTGGTGACGATAATGCTACAATTTTAAGAACTGGTGACGACGAGAACTAAGAATCTATTGATAGCGTTGGAGTTTCGTAGAATCTGGATTTTAAGGAAGTCTAGAAAGCTTTATTAAGCGTGGAAGACACGTCAAGTAACTAAAAACCGGGTATACTAAGCTTTATTACCCGTATTCCGCCTTTCTGACATCGTACTCATCACATCCTTCCTTATATGATCCAGAAGTACTTTTTCTGTACTTAGTTTCTTTTTTGTATTGGTTTTATGAAAAATACCTTTTTTTTTTCACTGTGTGTTTTTCTGCATCTATCAGATAATGTTTTCATTTTTATTCTTAAATGCATAATGGATTATGCTTTAGTTTTTGATGATGCATAACTTGTTATGCATTAGTTTTTATGATGCATAACGTATTATGCTTTATTGTTTTGTAGATGCATAATCTCTTATGCATTGTTTTTCGACGATGCACGATCTGTTATGCATTTATTCTTTTAAAGATGGCGTCATAACGACTCATGCAAATGTGGTTCCTTCATGCATCTGCATCTGCATAACAAGTCATGCGTCTGCATAACAAGTCATGCACATTTATTTTATTAGGAATAACATGTTATTCAAGTTTATTTTGTTTCATTAGTTTCTGTATTAGTTTTTATGAACAAGTACTTTTTCTGTACTTAGTTTCTTTTTTGTATTGGTTTTATGAAAAATACTTTTTTTTTCACTGTGTGTTATTCTGCTTCTATCAGATAATGTTTTCATTTTTATTCTTAAATGCATAATGGATTATGCTTTAGTTTTTGATGATGCATAACTTGTTATGCATTAGTTTTTATGATGCATAACGTATTATGCGTTATTGTTTTGAAGATGCACAATCTCTTATGCATTGTTTTTCGACGATGCACGATCTGTTATGCATTTATTCTTTTAAAGATGGCGTCATAACGACTCATGCAAATGTGGTTCCTTCATGCATCTGCATCTGCATAACAAGTCATGCGTCTGCATAACAAGTCATGCGCATTTATTTTATTAGGAATAACATGTTATTCAAGTTTATTTTGTTGCATAACTTGTTATTTAGATGTTTATATGTAACCTGTTGTTCCTTCATTTTCCTTGTAAGATTTACACATTTTCCTACTGTGAAACCCACCCTCACAAAATCTCACGGGCGCACCCAAAAGCAGCCAACAAATTATTTGCAGGCCCAGAGTTTTCAAAATTCGTTTATTTTCTTTTTTATTTCCCAGTTTAGCCTCACTTTCAGTTTCAGTATATCCTGTTTATTTTCGAGAGATTGATTATCGAGAGAGATTACCGAGAGAGATTCAATTTACTCAGCAAAGCTTTAGCCTCACTTGTCCTTGATTACCGAGAGAGATTCAATTTACTCAGCAAAGCTTCAGGTTCGTTCGTTTTTATTCCAATCTTTGATTCTGATTTTTGTTTAATCTTGATTCAATTCTATGTTTTAGTTTCTGTAAGATTAGGATCTATTATTTTATGTTTCCGAAGCTTAATTTAGTTTTTCGAATCGTTTTTTAGATCTTTTAAGCTTGTTTTTGAATTTTTGTTTATTTTCTAGGTTTTGAATTTGTTAACATCAATGTAGATCTTTTCGATTAAATTTTATGTTTCGATTTCATGTTCCGATGTTGACATACCAATTTACTAGGTTTTGCTTCTGTTCTGTTGGATTTTTTATTTGATTTGTTTTTCCATTCTTATTTTTGATCTGTTATCTGTTATTGATTTTGATATCCTGTTGATTTCTCATCTGATTATGGTTAATGTAGATTGTTTGTTGTTGTTGATTTGATCTTTTAATTTTTAGTAAGAATTTTTGTGAAGCAATATGCAGGATAGATATGTTTGGTTTTTTCTCTTTTGTGTTTTGCAGGGTGAAAATGCCTGTTGGTAGTGCACTAGCTTTAATTCACTACTTCAGTGAATTCTTAGCACATCCTGTTGATGTCAACACAACTTTGGAGTCTTTGAAGACAGCCGTTTGCCAGAACTGGACTCGTTTATTACCGCATCATGTCAGATTTTCCTTTAATGATGGAAGCAAGTTTGTGCGAGTTGATTCTGATATTCTGCTTCAATGTTTTGTATCTCGTTTCCACTGTAAAGGTCAGAAGAGCTTTGATTTACTTGTCGAAGTTGTCTGTAATTCTTCCAGAAGTCGTAGTAGAGCTTCAAGTAGTCGTGTAATAGAACCTGAACCCGAACAAGCTATGGTGAATTTCCTTGAAGATGGTTTTGTGCCTGTTAACAAGGTTCTTAGGACTGAAGGTTGGGATAAATTACTTGGTGAAGTTGGTAAAGTGTTTTTTGGAGGTGTAGTAGAGGTACGTATCTTCACGAGTTAAAAGCTGGGCGTGTTCTTGTATATAAGAAGAATGAACCTAGCAGGTTCTATGCAAAATGCTCAAAAGAAAATTGCCCTTGGGAGTATAAGGTTTGTGCTGTTGATGTTGAAAACAGGATGCTTAAGGTTAAGAAATATGAGAGCAGTCATACCTGTGGTGTTGGAACTGAAAGGCTTTTCTACAGGCTCAGCAGTAAATTCGTTTCTAGTCTGATCAAGGATGAAATCCGAAGTGATCTGAGTTTCAAAGCATCTGATTTGGAAAAGTTTTTCAAAACTAGCTACGGGATCAATGTGAAATACTACCAAGCTTACAACGGAAGAGAGAAAGTGTATGAGGATATATTTGGTGATGAAGCCATGTCGTATTCGCATCTTTCATGGTATGTATATTTCATTCGCAGCACAAATCCTGGGAGTTGGATTGATTTTCAAGTTCAAACGGATGAACATGAAGCGAACGAGGATAGTTCAGCTGAATTAGAAGATGAGGCACCTTAAAATAAGTTTGTGCGTCTTTTTATTGCTTTCGAAGCATGCATCCATGGTTACCGTTACCTTCGCCCCATGGTTTATGTCGATGCTACCTTTCTTACAGGGACATATAGAGGATGCCTCATGGCTGCAACCGCTATCAATGCTGAAAATGGTAATTTTTCTGATAATGCATCCTTTTTATATATGTGCATAATGTCTCATGCATTATTTATTTTTGCTTCATAATATCTTATGCATTATTGTTTTCACTTTTCTGGTTATGCATCATTTCTGTTTTATATGCATAAGACATTATACATTTTTTGTTTTAGGTGCATAATGTCTTATGCATTATGGTTTTCACTTATTGATTTTATGCATCCTTTTTTATGCACATGCATAATGTCTTATGCATCATTTAGTTTAGATGCATAAGACATTATGCATTATGTGTTTTCACTTTTCTGGTTATGCATCATTTCTGTTTTAGATGCATAATGTCTTATGCATTGTTTAGTTTAAATGCATAATGTCTTATGCATTATGGTTTTCACTTATTGATTTTATGCATCCTTTTTATGCACATGTATAATGTCTTATGCAGCATTTAGTTTAGATGCATAAGACATTATGCATTATTTGTTTTACTTTTCTGGTTATGCATCATTTCTGTTTTAGATGTATAATGTCTTATGCATTGTTTGGTTTAGATGCATGAGCCATTATGCATTTTTTTAGCTGCACATACTTCATGTAGACGCTGGCTTGATTTTATATTTTTTTTCCTTTGCAGGCTTCTTCCCACTAGCCATGGCCCTGGTACCATGTGAAGATAATGATAACTGGGAATGGTTCATGAGGAATTTGAGTAATGTTCTTGATCATGATCAAAGGCCAATCACATTTTTATCTGATCGTGCAGAAGTATTAAAGAGATCGATTCCATTTTACTTTCCTGGAGCCTTCCATAGTTTCTGCTATTATCATCTTAAGATGAACTTACCTATTAATGCATCTGACGAAAGGTATGGTGCAGTTATTGATTCATTTCAAGCTGCTGCTTATGCTCTTAGTCGCGAAGGTTTCCAAACTGCCATCGCTACTATTAGGGGTCTTGGTTGTGGTTGGGTTGCCGACTATATTGAAGATATCCCTCCAGAGAAGTGGTCAAATGCCTTTTTCCAAGGTTGTAGGTATGGTAGGACATCTTCTACTCTTGCTGAATCCTTCAATAGTTGGATGCAGGTACACAAGAAGCTCCCTGCAAATGCTCTTCTGGATCAGATAAGGAAGGATGTGATGAGTATGATGTCAGAAAGGCGGAATACGGGTAATAGTTTCATAAAAATTCTCACATCGAAGAATGAAAATAAGATGAAGGATCTTATTGATGGGGGTTTAACCTGGCTGGTTATACAGTCCGATACTCATGTTTATGAAGTGGAAGGAGGGGACAGTTCTCATAGTGTTAACCTTGTGGCAAGGACATGTACCTGTCAGAGGTGGCGCGTCTATGGGTTTCCATGTGTGCATGCTTTCGCATCGATAACAATGTCTGGTTCTAATCCATATGATTTTGTTGAACCTTATTTCACTACTTCATACTTCAATAATGCCTACAGTCATGCAATTCATCCTATTCCGAACTATAACAGGCCTGAAGTTTATGAAGGTAATGATATTATCGATGTACCTGATGTTAGGAGGCCGCCAGGGAGACCACAAGCTAATAGGCATTTGAGAAGATATGAGAAGCCGCCCAGGAGAGCTATTCGCTGTGGTAATTGTTTTGAGCTTGGTCATCATAACAAGCAAACATGTACGAATCCTACCTGTTACAAGAAGCCGCCGAAGCAGCCTAAGGGAAGTTAAAGAAGAGCAATTATCTTGTTTGTTTCTTCAGACTATTACTTTTATGTTTGAACCTTATTCATTTTTTTTCATTAGTTTCTGTATTAGTTTTTATGAACAAGTACTTTTTCTTTACTTAGTTTCTCTTTTGTATTGGTTTTATGAAAAATACTTTTTTTTTCACTGTGTGTTTTTCTGCTTCTATCAGATAATGTTTTCATTTTTATTCTTAAATGCATAATGGATTATGCTTTAGTTTTTGATGATGCATAACTTGTTATGCATTAGTTTTTATGATGCATAACGTATTATGCGTTATTGTTTTGAAGATGCATAATCTCTTATGCATTGTTTTTCGACGATGCACGATCTGTTATGCATTTATTCTTTTAAAGATGGCGTCATAACGACTCATGCAAATGTGGTTCCTTCATGCATCTGCATCTGCATAACAAGTCATGCGTCTGCATAACAAGTCATGCACATTTATTTTATTAGGAATAACATGTTATTCAGGTTTATTTTGTTGCATAACTTGTTATTTAGATGTTTATATGTAACCTGTTGTTCCTTCATTTTCCTTGTAAGATTTACACATTTTCCTACTGTGAAACCCACCCTCACAAAATCTCACGGGCGCACCCAAAAGCAGCCAACAAATTATTTGCAGGCCCAGAGTTTTCAAAATTCGTTTATTTTCTTTTTTATTTCCCAGTTTAGCCTCACTTTCAGTTTCAGTATATCCTGTTTATTTTCGAGAGATTGATTATCGAGAGAGATTACCGAGAGAGATTCAATTTACTCAGCAAAGCTTTAGCCTCACTTGTCCTTGATTACCGAGAGAGATTCAATTTACTCAGCAAAGCTTCAGGTTCGTTCGTTTTTATTCCAATCTTTGATTCTGATTTTTGTTTAATCTTGATTCAATTCTATGTTTTAGTTTCTGTAAGATTAGGATCTATTATTTTATGTTTCCGAAGCTTAATTTAGTTTTTCGAATCGTTTTTTAGATCTTTTAAGCTTGTTTTTGAATTTTTGTTTATTTTCTAGGTTTTGAATTTGTTAACATCAATGTAGATCTTTTCGATTAAATTTTATGTTTCGATTTCATGTTCCGATGTTGACATACCAATTTACTAGGTTTTGCTTCTGTTCTGTTGGATTTTTTATTTGATTTGTTTTTCCATTCTTATTTTTGATCTGTTATCTGTTATTGATTTTGATATCCTGTTGATTTCTCATCTGATTATGGTTAATGTAGATTGTTTGTTGTTGTTGATTTGATCTTTTAATTTTTAGTAAGAATTTTTGTGAAGCAATATGCAGGATAGATATGTTTGGTTTTTTCTCTTTTGTGTTTTGCAGGGTGAAAATGCCTGTTGGTAGTGCACTAGCTTTAATTCACTACTTCAGTGAATTCTTAGCACATCCTGTTGATGTCAACACAACTTTGGAGTCTTTGAAGACAGCCGTTTGCCAGAACTGGACTCGTTTATTACCGCATCATGTCAGATTTTCCTTTAATGATGGAAGCAAGTTTGTGCGAGTTGATTCTGATATTCTGCTTCAATGTTTTGTATCTCGTTTCCACTGTAAAGGTCAGAAGAGCTTTGATTTACTTGTCGAAGTTGTCTGTAATTCTTCCAGAAGTCGTAGTAGAGCTTCAAGTAGTCGTGTAATAGAACCTGAACCCGAACAAGCTATGGTGAATTTCCTTGAAGATGGTTTTGTGCCTGTTAACAAGGTTCTTAGGACTGAAGGTTGGGATAAATTACTTGGTGAAGTTGGTAAAGTGTTTTTTGGAGGTGTAGTAGAGGTACGTATCTTCACGAGTTAAAAGCTGGGCGTGTTCTTGTATATAAGAAGAATGAACCTAGCAGGTTCTATGCAAAATGCTCAAAAGAAAATTGCCCTTGGGAGTATAAGGTTTGTGCTGTTGATGTTGAAAACAGGATGCTTAAGGTTAAGAAATATGAGAGCAGTCATACCTGTGGTGTTGGAACTGAAAGGCTTTTCTACAGGCTCAGCAGTAAATTTGTTTCTAGTCTGATCAAGGATGAAATCCGAAGTGATCTGAGTTTCAAAGCATCTGATTTGGAAAAGTTTTTCAAAACTAGCTACGGGATCAATGTGAAATACTACCAAGCTTACAACGGAAGAGAGAAAGTGTATGAGGATATATTTGGTGATGAAGCCATGTCGTATTCGCATATTTCATGGTATGTAGATTCCATTCGCAGCACAAATCCTGGGAGTTGGATTGATTTTCAAGTTCAAACGGATGAACATGAAGTGAACGAGGATAGTTCAGCTGAATTAGAAGATGAGGCACCTTCAAATAAGTTTGTGCGTCTTTTTATTGCTTTCGAGGCATGCATCCATGGTTACCGTTACCTTCGCCCCATGGTTTATGTCGATGCTACCTTTCTTACAGGGACATATAGAGGATGCCTCATGGCTGCAACCGCTATCAATGCTGAAAATGGTAATTTTTCTGATAATGCATCCTTTTTATATATGTGCATAATGTATCATGCATTATTTATTTTTGATGCATAATGTCTTATGCATCATTTAGTTTAGATGCATAAGACATTATGCATTATTTGTTTTCACTTTTCTGGTTATGCATCATTTCTGTTTTAGATGCATATTGTCTTATGCATTATTTAGTTTAGATGCATAAGACATTATGCATTATTTGTTTTCACTTTTCTGGTTATGCGTCATTTCTATTTTAGATGCATAATGTCTTATGCATTATGGTTTTCACTTATTGATTTTATGCATCCTTTTTATGCACATGCATAATGTCTTATGCATCATTTAGTTTAGATGCATAAGACATTATGCATTATTTGTTTTCACTTTTCTGGTTATGCATCATTTTCTGTTTTAGATGCATAATGTCTTATGCATTATTTAGTTTAGATGCATGAGCCATTATGCATTTTTTTAGCTGCACATACTTCATGTAGACGCTGGCTTGATTTTATATTTTTTTTCTGTGCAGGCTTCTTCCCACTAGCCATGGCCCTGGTACCTGGTGAAGATAATGATAACTGGGAATGGTTCATGAGGAATTTGAGTAATGTTCTTGATCATGATCAAAGGCCAAACACATTTTTATCCGATCGTGCAGAAGGATTAAAGAGATCGATTCCATTTTACTTTCCTGGAGCCTTCCATAGTTTCTGCTATTATCATCTTAAGATGAACTTACCTATTAATGCATCTGACGAAAGGTATGGTGCAGTTATTGATTCATTTCAAGCTGCTGCTTATGCTCTTAGTCGCGAAGGTTTCCAAACTGCCATCGCTACTATTAGGGGTCTTGGTTGTGGTTGGGTTGCCGACTATATTGAAGATATCCCTCCAGAGAAGTGGTCAAATGCCTTTTTCCAAGGTTGTAGGTATGGTAGGACATCTTCTACTCTTGCTGAATCCTTCAATAGTTGGATGCAGGTACACAAGAAGCTCCCTGCAAATGCTCTTCTGGATCAGATAAGGAAGGATGTGATGAGTATGATGTCAGAAAGGCGGAATACGGGTAATAGTTTCATAAAAATTCTCACATCGAAGAATGAAAATAAGATGAAGGATCTTATTGATGGGGGTTTAACCTGGCTGGTTATACAGTCCGATACTCATGTTTATGAAGTGGAAGGAGGGGACAGTTCTCATAGTGTTAACCTTGTGGCAAGGACATGTACCTGTCAGAGGTGGCGCGTCTATGGGTTTCCATGTGTGCATGCTTTCGGATCGATAACAATGTCTGGTTCTAATCCATATGATTTTTTTGAACCTTATTTCACTACTTCATACTTCAATAATTCCTACAGTCATGCAATTCATCCTATTCCGAACTATAACAAGCCTGAAGTTTATGAAAGTAATGATATTATCGATGTACCTGATGTTAGGAGGCCGCCAGGGAGACCACAAGCTAATAGGCATTTGAGCAGATATGAGAAGCCGCCCAGGAGTGCTATTCGCTGTGGTAATTGTTTTGAGCTTGGTCATCATAACAAGCAAACATGTACAAATCCTACCTGTTACAAGAAGCCTCCGAAGCCGCCGAAGCAGCCTAAGGGAAGTTAAAGAAGAGCAATTATCTTGTTTGTTTCTTCAGAATATTACTTTTATGTTTGAACCTTATTCATTTTTCTTTCATTAGTTTCTGTATTAGTTTTTATGAACAAGTACTTTTTCTGTACTTAGTTTCTTTTTTGTATTGGTTTTATGAAAAATACTTTTTTTTTTCACTGTGTGTTTTTCTGCTTCTATCAGATAATGTTTTCATTTTTATTCTTAAATGCATAATGGATTATGCTTTAGTTTTTGATGATGCATAACTTGTTATGCATTAGTTTTTATGATGCATAACGTATTATGCTTTATTGTTTTGTAGATGCATAATCTCTTATGTATTGTTTTTCGACGATGCACGATCTGTTATGCATTTATTCTTTTAAAGATGGCGTCATAACGACTCATGCAAATGTGGTTCCTTCATGCATCTGCATCTGCATAACAAGTCATGCGTCTGCATAACAAGTCATGCACATTTATTTTATTAGGAATAACATGTTATTCAGGTTTATTTTGTTTCATTAGTTTCTGTATTAGTTTTTATGAACAAGTACTTTTTCTGTACTTAGTTTCTTTTTTGTATTGGTTTTATGAAAAATACTTTTTTTTTCACTGTGTGTTTTTCTGCTTCTATCAGATAACGTTTTCATTTTTATTCTTAAATGCATAATGGATTATGCTTTAGTTTTTGATGATGCATAACTTGTTATGCATTAGTTTTTATGATGCATAACGTATTATGCTTTATTGTTTTGTAGATGCATAATCTCTTATGCATTGTTTTTCGACGATGCACGATCTGTTATGCATTTATTCTTTTAAAGATGGCGTCATAACGACTCATGCAAATGTGGTTCCTTCATGCATCTGCATCTGCATAACAAGTCATGCACATTTATTTATTAGGAATAACATGTTATTCAGGTTTATTTTGTTTCATTAGTTTCTGTATTAGTTTTTATGAACAAGTACTTTTTCTGTACTTAGTTTCTTTTTTTGTATTCGTTTTATGAAAAATACTTTTTTTTTCACTGTGTGTTTTTCTGCTTCTATCAGATAATGTTTTCATTTTTATTCTTAAATGCATAATGGATTATGCTTTAGTTTTTGATGATGCATAACTTGTTATGCATTAGTTTTTATGATGCATAACGTATTATGCGTTATTGTTTTGAAGATGCATAATCTCTTATGCATTGTTTTCGACGATGCACGATCTGTTATGCATTTATTCTTTTAAAGATGGCGTCATAACGACTCATGCAAATGTGGTTCCTTCATGCATCTGCATCTGCATAACAAGTCATGCGTCTGCATAACAAGTCATGCACATTTATTTTATTAGGAATAACATGTTATTCAGGTTTATTTTGTTGCATAACTTGTTATTTAGATGTTTATATGTAACCTGTTGTTCCTTCATTTTCCTTGTAAGATTTACACATTTTCCTACTGTGAAACCCACCCTCACAAAATCTCACGGGCGCACCCAAAAGCAGCCAACAAATTATTTGCAGGCCCAGAGTTTTCAAAATTCGTTTATTTTCTTTTTTATTTCCCAGTTTAGCCTCGCTTTCAGTTTCAGTATATCCTGTTTATTTTCGAGAGATTGATTATCGAGAGAGATTACCGAGAGAGATTCAATTTACTCAGTAAAGCTTTAGCCTCACTTGTCCTTGATTACCGAGAGAGATTCAATTTACTCAGCAAAGCTTCAGGTTCGTTTGTTTTTATTCCAATCTTTGATTCTGATTTTTGTTTAATCTTGATTCAATTCTATGTTTTAGTTTCTGTAAGATTAGGATCTATTATTTTATGTTTCCGAATCTTAATTTAGTTTTTCGAATCGTTTTTTAGATCTTTTAAGCTTGTTTTTGAATTTTTGTTTATTTTCTAGGTTTTGAATTTGTTAACATCAATGTAGATCTTTTCGATTAAATTTTATGTTTCGATTTCATGTTCCGATGTTGACATACCAATTTACTAGGTTTTGCTTCTGTTCTGTTGGATTTTTTATTTGATTTGTTTTTCCATTCTTATTTTTGATCTGTTATCTGTTATTGATTTTGATATCCTGTTGATTTCTCATCTGATTATGGTTAATGTAGATTGTTTGTTGTTGTTGATTTGATCTTTTAATTTTTAGTAAGAATTTTTGTGAAGCAATATGCAGGATAGATATGTTTGGTTTTTTCTCTTTTGTGTTTTGCAGGGTGAAAATGCCTGTTGGTAGTGCACTAGCTTTAATTCACTACTTCAGTGAATTCTTAGCACATCCTGTTGATGTCAACACAACTTTGGAGTCTTTGAAGACAGCCGTTTGCCAGAACTGGACTCGTTTATTACCGCATCATGTCAGATTTTCCTTTAATGATGGAAGCAAGTTTGTGCGAGTTGATTCTGATATTCTGCTTCAATGTTTTGTATCTCGTTTCCACTGTAAAGGTCAGAAGAGCTTTGATTTACTTGTCGAAGTTGTCTGTAATTCTTCCAGAAGTCGTAGTAGAGCTTCAAGTAGTCGTGTAATAGAACCTGAACCCGAACAAGCTATGGTGAATTTCCTTGAAGATGGTTTTGTGCCTGTTAACAAGGTTCTTAGGACTGAAGGTTGGGATAAATTACTTGGTGAAGTTGGTAAAGTGTTTTTTGGAGGTGTAGTAGAGGTACGTATCTTCACGAGTTAAAAGCTGGGCGTGTTCTTGTATATAAGAAGAATGAACCTAGCAGGTTCTATGCAAAATGCTCAAAAGAAAATTGCCCTTGGGAGTATAAGGTTTGTGCTGTTGATGTTGAAAACAGGATGCTTAAGGTTAAGAAATATGAGAGCAGTCATACCTGTGGTGTTGGAACTGAAAGGCTTTTCTACAGGCTCAGCAGTAAATTTGTTTCTAGTCTGATCAAGGATGAAATCCGAAGTGATCTGAGTTTCAAAGCATCTGATTTGGAAAAGTTTTTCAAAACTAGCTACGGGATCAATGTGAAATACTACCAAGCTTACAACGGAAGAGAGAAAGTGTATGAGGATATATTTGGTGATGAAGCCATGTCGTATTCGCATATTTCATGGTATGTAGATTCCATTCGCAGCACAAATCCTGGGAGTTGGATTGATTTTCAAGTTCAAACGGATGAACATGAAGTGAACGAGGATAGTTCAGCTGAATTAGAAGATGAGGCACCTTCAAATAAGTTTGTGCGTCTTTTTATTGCTTTCGAGGCATGCATCCATGGTTACCGTTACCTTCGCCCCATGGTTTATGTCGATGCTACCTTTCTTACAGGGACATATAGAGGATGCCTCATGGCTGCAACCGCTATCAATGCTGAAAATGGTAATTTTTCTGATAATGCATCTTTTTTATATATGTGCATAATGTCTCATGCATTATTTATTTTTGCTTCATAATGTCTTATGCATTATTGTTTTCACTTTTCTGGTTATGCATCATTTCTGTTTTATATGCATAAGACATTATACATTTTTTGTTTTAGGTGCATAATGTCTTATGCATTATGGTTTTCACTTATTGATTTTATGCATCCTTTTTTATGCACATGCATAATGTCTTATGCATCATTTAGTTTAGATGCATAAGACATTATGCATTATGTGTTTCCACTTTTCTGGTTATGCATCATTTCTGTTTTAGATGCATAATGTCTTATGCATTGTTTAGTTTAGATGCATAATGTCTTATGCATTATTTAGTTTAGATGCATAATGTCTTATGCATTATGGTTTTCACTTATTGATTTTATGCATCCTTTTTATGCACATGCATAATGTCTTATGCATCATTTAGTTTAGATGCATAAGACATTATGCATTATTTGTTTTCACTTTTCTGGTTATGCATCATTTCTGTTTTAGATGCATAATGTCTTATGCATTGTTTAGTTTAGATGCATGAGCCATTATGTATTTTTTTAGCTGCACATACTTCATGTAGACGCTGGCTTGATTTTATATTTTTTTTCCCGTGCAGGCTTCTTCCCACTAGCCATGGCCCTGGTACCTGGTGAAGATAATGATAATTGGGAATGGTTCATGAGGAATTTGAGTAATGTTCTTGATCATGATCAAAGGCCAATCACATTTTTATCTGATCGTGCAGAAGGATTAAAGAGAGCGATTCCATTTTACTTTCCTGGAGCCTTCCATAGTTTCTGCTATTATCATCTTAAGATGAACTTATCTATTAATGCATCTGACGAAAGGTATGGTGCAGTTATTGATTCATTTCAAGCTGCTGCTTATGCTCTTAGTCGCGAAGGTTTCCAAACTGCCATCGCTACTATTAGGGGTCTTGGTTGTGGTTGGGTTGCCGACTATATTGAAGATATCCCTCCAGAGAAGTGGTCAAATGCCTTTTTCCAGGGTTGTAGGTATGGTAGGACATCTTCTACTCTTGCTGAATCCTTCAATAGTTGGATGAAGGTACACAAGAAGCTCCCTGCAAATGCTCTTCTGGATCAGATAAGGAAGGATGTGATGAGTATGATGTCAGAAAGGCGGAATACGGGTAATAGTTACATAACAATTCTCACACCGAAGAATGAAAATAAGATGAAGGCTCTTATTGATGGGGGTTTAACCTGGCTGGTTATACAGTCCGATACTCATGTTTATGAAGTGTAAGGAGGGGACAGTTCTCATAGTGTTAACCTTATGGCAAGGACATGTACCTGTCAGAGGTGGCGCGTCTATGGGTTTCCATGTGTGCATGCTTTTGCATCAATAACAATGTCTGGTTCTAATCCATATGATTTTGTTGAACCTTATTTCACTACTTCATACTTCAATAATGCCTACAGTCATGCAATTCATCCTATTCCGAACTATAACAGGCCTGAAGTTTATGAAGTTAATGATATTATCGATGTACCTGATGTTAGGAGGCCGCCAGGGAGACCACAAGCTAATAGGCATTTGATAAGATATGAGAAGCCGCCCAGGAGAGCTATTCGCTGTGGTAATTGTTTTGAGCTTGGTCATCATAACAAGCAAACATGTACGAATCCTACCTGTTACAAGAAGCCTCCGAAGCCCGCCGAAGCAGCCTAAGGGAAGTTAAAGAAGAGCAATTATCTTGTTTGTTTCTTCAGACTATTACTTTTATGTTTGAACCTTATTCATTTTTCTTTCATTAGTTTCTGTATTAGCTTTTATGAACAAGCACTTTTTCAGTACTTAGTTTCTTTTCTGTATTGGTTTTATGAAAAATACTTTTTTTTTGCACTGTGTGTTTTTCTGCTTCTATCAGATAATGTTTTCATTTTTATTCTTAAATGCATAATGGATTATGCTTTAGTTTTTGATGATGCATAACTTGTTATGCATTATTTTTTATGATGCATAACGTATTATGCTTTATTGTTTTGTAGATGCATAATCTCTTATGTATTGTTTTTCGACGATGCACGATCTGTTATGCATTTATTCTTTTAAAGATGGCGTCATAACGACTCATGCAAATGTGGTTCCTTCATGCATCTGCATCTGCATAACAAGTCATGCGTCTGCATAACAAGTCATGCACATTTATTTTATTAGGAATAACATGTTATTCAGGTTTATTTTGTTTCATTAGTTTCTGTATTAGTTTTTATGAACAAGTACTTTTTCTGTACTTAGTTTCTTTTTTGTATTGGTTTTATGAAAAATACTTTTTTTTTCACTGTGTGTTTTTTTTGCTTCTATCAGATAATGTTTTCATTTTTATTCTTGAATGCATAATGGATTATGCTTTAGTTTTTTATGATGCATAACTTGTTATGCATTAGTTTTTATGATGCATAACGTATTATGTGTTATTGTTTTGAAGATGCATAATCTCTTATGCATTGTTTTTCGACGATGCACGATCTGTTATGCATTTATTCTTTTAAAGATGGCGTCATAACGACTCATGCAAATGTGGTTCCTTCATGCATCTGCATCTGCATAACAAGTCATGCGTCTGCATAACAAGTCATGCACATTTATTTTATTAGGAATAACATGTTATTCAGGTTTATTTTGTTGCATAACTTGTTATTTAGATGTTTATATGTAACCTGTTGTTCCTTCATTTTCCTTGTAAGATTTATATCATAGTACAGTTAAATGAAATAATATTGCAGCAAATAGAAGCACTGAAACCAGCATTGATATATAATAAATATATTTATAAACATCGACAAGATAACATAAGTTGTTCTGACAAGAACTACTAACTACTTTCCCATTAGTTTTCACTCCCAAGTTAAATTTCTCAACCTACCAACAACACACAGGTTGTTAAAACAAAGTTATGTTTGAGCCTTTCTATTATGCACAGCTTCACATTTGACGCTCATCTTCATCACATTGACACGCAATATCATCCCAGATGTCTTCATTGGCATCTATCGCCCAACTGTTTCTAAGATCCGTCAGCATTTTCAATACCAGACTTACTATTTTCTTGTTGGCTTTTTCTACTGCATCTTCCTTTCCCAACTTCAGCCATTTGTTCCTGACTTGAGACTTCATGCTCATCTTCATATAATAGCATACAAATATGAGGCAGTCGGGGTGATGACCTTGTTCAGGAACAATCTTGGTAAAAAATATCCTTGTATACAAGCGGTTCCCGCTTTATATCCACGATTTGTGGTGATAGATTCAGTTCATCATATCTTTGGATCAAATACGGCATACAAGCCTTTGCCATTATGAGAGCTTGTTTCTTGCAGTTAGATTTATAGCCTTCAACACTGTGATAGTAGTTCCACTCACCCTCTGAAAAGTCATACTCTAACAATGTCCAATGTGTACCAGCAGGGTTTTCCTTTGTCATATAGTTCATTGGAATGAACATTCTCTCAACTTCAATAGGGAGATTCAAGATGAATTCTCCAACAAATTTGGCAATCCCATCTTTCTCCTTTGTTTTAAAAAAGAACTGCAAAAGAAATATTTTTTAGGAAAAAAAAGTTAGTGGATGCAATTGAAAGGGTGCACAACAGGTGTAGAAAACAATGCTGAATAACTTGTTATGCAGTTCAATCGAGTTGCATAACATTTTATGCTGAAGTAAATATATGGGCATAAGATAATATGCAGGAATGACTTGTTATGCAGCAAAATAATTTTATTTTCTTGACTTACCCAAGCATCTGGCATCATGAATGCAGACTCTGCATACCTATGTTCAACACTATCAGCCATCTTTTCATTTTCCCGCTTCTTGAACAACCTATAACTGTAGTAGCGTACTACTTGGTCTTCTAAGTATTCGTTGTTCATTATCTTCCTTATTATATCTTCGTGAATCCGAATATCCCACAAGTACGGGTCTTCTCCTTCTCTGATACTCCAAGCCGAATTTCTGCAGATGACATAAGACACAATTGGTGAGATGTTTTATTCAAGTGACATGCGGCAGAACCATAAACTAGAGGGTTGTGTTATGCATGGGTTTTTTTAAGCATAACTTGTTATGCATTTATTTCATCAGAAGCATAACCTGTAATGCATTGATTTCTTAAACAAGCATAATAAATATAACAACATTTTTTGCATAACTGAACATCATTAAACATTGGAGCTGCATAACATGTGATGTAGATATTTTAAACAATGCATAACTAACCATGCATTAAACATTGGGAGTTGCATGACATATTATGCAAACAAGCATAAAGGTAATTTTGATGTACTTACAGGCTGTTGGCATTCTCAAAGTATGTCTTCAGTACTTCCATCATGGCTGGTTCTATTGTATCCTTGTAATCTTGAAAGCATTCCATTGTTTCCAGCGGAGGTAATTTTCTGAACGGCAAGCCAGTAGAAGTACGGGGATTTTCTTCTTCAACTTTATTCTCATCAGGCTTGTCTTTTTGCTTCTTCTGCTTCCCTAGCTCACAATCTTTGAGTAGTACACTGGTTGTCCTTTGATTACATGTTGTCCTTTCCTTGATTCTTCTTACCTTGCTTCCTGGTTGCTTCCCATCCTCTTCTGCCTTGTTTGCTTTTCACTTCAATACTGACTTTTTCTTCAATGGTGACCTCTTCAAAAATTCTGTTCTTGGTACAAACTCCCCTCCTACGTCTTCTTCCTAGAGATTCATGTAACCAAAATGTGTTAGATATAAACAGTTTATTATGAAATTAAGTAAATAGTTGATTAAACAACAAAACAACAATATAGTAAACAGTTTATAATAAAAGAAGAGGTACCAGGTTTTTTGAAACGGTCTCCATCTCAGCATCTTCATTATAGCCTTTTTCTTTTTCAGCATCTTGTGTGGCACCAGGAGTTAAAGGATTCTCAACCACCATCTCCTTCTCTGCATCAACAACCATCTCAACAGCTACTTGTTGTGGCTTTTCAGCCACTGGCTCTTCTGGTTGTTGTGGTTCTTCAGTTTGATGTTGTGGTATCTCAACATCGGGTTGTTGCAGATTTTCAGCTTGCTCTTGTGGTCCACCAGCATCATCTTTAATTGCAGCAGCAGGTTGTGATAAATGCAGATTAAATGTGGGCACCACATATTCTTCTGCTTTCTTCTGAGTTTCTAGAAGAATGTCATCATCACCACCGGCCAAAAAGTCTCTTTCCTGTGCTTCAAGTCTTTCTTGTGTTGTTGCTATATTTGGTGTTGTCTCCAATTCCACTTGAGAGGTGAAGACTGGATACCTTGACTAGCCGTTTGGTCTTGGCTATCGAGTATGATAACTTCTGGCATTGATTCTTGTGTAGGTGGTTCTGTTGAAGATACCAGTTCAACAAGAGTCTCATTCCTTGGCAAGTTTTGGCTCAGTGGGTCGCTTGGCTCAGCTGATGATACATTGACAGTAGGTCCACCTGACGACTCCTCCTGCACTTCTATGTTGCCACAATCAACAAGCAATTCCTTCAAGTAATTATACAACTTTTCATTGAAGTCTACTCCACTCTGTCTATTCCTCTCCTGAGTCTGCTTCATGTCTTTCAGCTTTGCTTCAATGATCAGCAACCTTGCTTCAGCACTATCGGGGGGACACGTTTCTTGTTCAATGATCTTAATCGCATCCAGAAATGCTTCTTCATACTTGTCCCTGTTCTCTTCAAGATTCATTGCGACGAGATCATATATCTCTTTCCTTTTTCTTGGTTTTCTTGGTTCACAGAATTTCATCTCCATTGCACTGTACTCATCTCTAAATTTCTCATTATACTGCAACATGATTAATGACACTCATCAAAGGAATGCATAAAAAATATAAAAACATTTTTTATATGCATAACCTGTGATGCAGCTAATCTAAACAATGCATAACTAGTCATGCATTTAATATTGGAACTGAATAATATGTCATGCATTGATTTTTTAAGGTGCATAACTTATTATTCATTTAAAAACACAACCCTGCTTAACTCCTTTTCAATATTGAAAAATGCATAACCGGTCATGCATTCATATATTGGGCTGCATAACATGTTATGCATTGATTTATTAAGGTGCATAACTAGTCATGCATTTAATATTGGAACTGGATAATATGTCATGCATTGATTTTTGTTAAGGTGCATAACTTATTATGCATTTAAAAACACAACCCTGCTTAACTCCTTTTCAATATTGAAAAATTGCATAACCGGTCATGCATTCATATATTGGGCTGCATAACATGTTATGCATTGATTTATTAAGGTGCATAACTTATTATGCAGTTATCATTTTTTGCTAACGTAACTTATCATGCATTCATTTTTAAGGAATTTAGAGATACAGTCATAGATGCATGAAGGTCAATTATAAATCATGAAATGTTCACAAACAGGTACCTTTAAGAACGTAATATTCTTCTTGAGCATTGCTTTCTTCATTGCTGCCAAGTCCCACTTCGCAGCTCTCGGTGTAGCATTGGAAATGACCTTGACGATGTCTGATGATATCTCATCTATGTTAGAATGCTCAGCCAACCAAAGCTGCAAAAAATAATAACTAATAAGATATTATGTAACCAAGAAAGTAATATTTATTGACAGATGTTATGAAAGTAAAAAAAAAAACTAACTCACAAGAGAATATATAGTGCAACCACTGCAATTCCTGATATGAAGATTGTTTCTTTTGACAGTCTTGATGCTCTCCATCAGGTGTTCATGAATAAGATCAGGAAAAGAGATAGAGTCCATGGTTTCCAAATCCTTAACCAAACCAACATACGAGACATCCAAATTGTCTCCACTTGAACGACAAAAGAACAAGACGACTAGCATGTAAAGGCAGATAAGGCAGACAACTTCCTCTTCATGACCTTTCTTATCAAGTTTTTCCAACACCAGCCTTTCAATATCATCTATCCACACCTTTGTTACCCGTGCTTTGGGATCTTTGCTGATAAATCCTGGCTTTGTTTTGAATGGGAATTGCTTGACGAGGGGATGTGACTGAGTCATCTCTATCTCTGCTTTCGAAGTCAGAATATCATTTCCTCTGTCTCCTTCAATTCTTGGAATCAGAAATGTAACAGCAAGATCACTAGACGTTGATGTTATGGACTTGTTTTCAGACAACTTGAATGAATGTTGATTCAATTCTTCATGGTCGTATGATATAAAGACTTCATCCATCAGCTTGTTGCTCTTACCATCCAAGTATGCCATGTTTGCAGCATATAACCAGTTATAGAACTTTCCAAACACACACACATTCATCATGTTAGCCTGCAACGGATTCAAACCACCTCTGTCTTTTATCTTACTAAACAAGTGACCTACCCTAAGGAAACCTGATCTATAAGTACCTCCTTGAACTGTAGATTTGGTTTTAGGTTTAACTGCATAAAAAAAAAGAACAAAAAAAATGCATTTTAGAACTGCTATTTAGAACAACAAAGGAATGCATAACAAATATAACAACATTGTTTTATATGCATAACCTGTGATGCAGCAAGTCTAAACTATGCATTACATGTTATGCATTGATTTATTAAGGTGCATAACTAGTCATGCATTTAATATTGGAACTGAATAATATGTCATGCATTGATTTGTTAAGGTGCATAACTTATTATGCATTTAAAAACACAACCCTTCTTAACTCCTTTTCAATATTGAAAAATGCATAACCGGTCATGCATTCATATATTGGGATGCATAACATGTTATGCATTGATTTATTAAGGTGCATAACTAGTCATGCATTTAATATTGGAACTGAATAATATGTCATGCATTGATTTTTGTTAAGGTGCATAACTGATGCATAACAGGAACAAGAAGGAATTCAACGCACCTTGTTTATAGACAACACATTGCTTATTTGTATTATCATCCTCATTATCTGCATCACCCAATACTTCCTTTGGTGCAGCTTTCTTTGCTTTCTTTGCCTCTCCTTCAGTGTTTCGACACTATCAATTTCTTCTTGTTCATCTTCAACATCAGAAAGTAAAATCACATAGAGGAGAAAATTATGTTAAAATCGAAGAAGAATAAAGTGATAACTCAAAAAAAATTATGGGTATTCAGGATTAAAAAAAAAATTCAAAAAAAAACAAAATCAAACAATGACAGATGAAGCTAATGATAAATCTCACCGGGTTTTTTTCTGTTTCTTCGACTTCATTTTTCCTTTTTCATCTGAAGCATCAAGAACAAAAATTAAAATCGAAAATCAATAAAATCAAATGTACCGAATGCATGCAAGAATAAGATCGATTAAACTAGTTTTAGTACCTAATTTCTTCTCTTTTGATTTCTGAAGACGTGTTTTTGTCGGTTGGTTCTACTGAATTGTAGGGTTAATGTTTTTTAGAGTTTGAAATTGATTTTTAGGGTTTGATCAACTTCAATAATCAATCATCCGTTACAGTGTTTATGGAGGAATAGGAATAGAAAAACGGATGAAGAAAAAATGAGAAGAACGGATGAAGAAAAAATGAGAAGAAGAGAAAACAAATGGTTCTGACCGTTTTTGGGAGTTAATAAAACCGTTGAAGGGTAATTGAGGAACTCTGCACGTTTTTAATGATTTCAAATAATGTTGGGCGCGACCGTAAGGAAAAGTAATTCTGGACCTGGCGGTAAAAAAAAAAAAGAATTTTGGGCCTGCGCCTAAATTCCCCGCTTCAAGACCCCTTTTTTTTCTCTTATTACGAAGCCCAAGGTAATTTCAGGATTATTTCAAATCCCATAGTGGAAATATCTGGTTCCTCACTTCCGAAAAGGCAAAAACCAATCATTAAGATGATGATGTATATGTGAAGCTCAAAACGTAAGATCTATGGATAAGAATAATAGTTTTAATTAGATATATTTATTTTTCACATTTTTAGATGGACTAACTTAACCTTAATTAGTTATGTATCATTAATAAATATATATTTTAATAAAATCGGTTGATAATCTGGTCACTAGTATGCGTTTTTTGTGGGGTATATTTATCGGCAGTTTATTTGTTTCTCTTTCCTTTTTAATATTCGATTTCATCCATCAAACCTACACGATCATACAATCTTCTCGAATCATTTTCACTCAAACACACACCTTAAAAACTTTCTTAAATGCCTGAATTTTCATTCTAATTTTCTTTTCTTTTTTAGTTTTCACTACTATGTTTATGTTACTCTCTTTAGTTACAGACCTTCTTTTCTTTTGAAATATTTATTCTTTATAATCTCTATCGCTATTGATGTAGAAAAAATTTAATCGTGATTAATAATCGATTTTGTAAAGAAGGAATTCTAATGACAACATCCGTCGTGAAAGATAGTTTAGTGATGATAATTGCAGTTATCCTTATTAAAACGGTAGTGTGGTGATGACAATTGTAATTTTTCATATTAAAACGATAGTGTGATGATGATAATTGTAATTATCTCAACCGGTGATAATGGACAATTTCACAAGATGTGATAGGTAGAAGTTAAAAATTCTAAGTATCACTGGTTGCAAACTTTTGTAAACTAAAATTTTCACATTTTATTTAAAGAAAAAACTGATATTTTCACCTGTCGTCTCAAGTTTTTTTTTTTTTTTGATAAACATGAAATTTTCACCAGTATCTTCGGACGTTAATATGGGTGAAATTGGAGTTTTCACTATTGAAATTTTTGTCAACCCGTAAAATCAGGATTTCTCGTTTCCGTTGTACGATGATAATTGGAAACCTTTAAGGATTTATTTAGGTTTTCTTTTAGACTGCGTCATGTTGTAGTTTTGAAAGTGGTAGTAAAAGTTCGTTGCTCGGACTTGTAAAGATTTAAAAATAAAAATATATACAAAAAATATTAACAATATGGGCAAGAGTACTGGGACTAAAGATTCAGCCATTTTTCATTTTCAAGTGGTTCAGAATTTAATTCTAGGCGATTATAGTTCAAAACATAAATTATATGGACTCTTATTTTGCCAAAGTAGATTTTCAAAACATTGATTGTAAGTCCTAAGCATGATGTATCAAAACACCTAAGCCAAGCATACATCATCAAATTAAATAACAACCAATTAATTCAAATCATATTTTAATTTTAAATCAATGCAAAAGTCATAAAAAAAGAATTAAATGAAATTACCCCAAGTATGAAGTTTGGCCTCCTCCGTCGTCCCAGTGTTGGGTTTTAGCTCATCATAGAAAAAATGCTCTCAAAATTATTATTCATTGCTCAAAAAGTGGTTTACAAATGATGAAAAGGTGTAAAACAATTGAACAGAAAAATCGCAACAGAAATAACTGTTGCAAAGGCGTTGTTCAGCTGTTAAAAGAAGAACGATAAATGATAACTGTTGTTGTACGACGAACTACGAGTCACGGCCGTGCGTCTTAGACACTGTTTAAGAACGACGGTCTTTGGCTGTCTGTTCTTCGTGTTCTTCATCTTCATCAATGGAAGCAGCAGCAGCAGCAGAGAGAAATCATGGTTCTCGATTCTGCAGCGTTCCTTCTCTCCTCCCAACTCTCGACAACCTTCTCTTCCAACCCAAGATGCTATTTATACACAACAGGAGGAAGAAATCATTCTCAATAACTCGAGAATCATCCTCTTTACTCTGGAAAATATTTTCAATATTTTCTTCTCTTTCCAGTTCACGAGAATCATTTTTTACGCTGGAAAGTGCTTCAAAATATCTCCCCATCAACAGTGTATAATCCACAATCAATGTCTTGCCTTTACTGCATAGATATTTCCCGGAATACAACCAAAAAAATCCCCGTATCTCTTCCTCTATTTTATGAAAATATTATTTCGTATTTTGAATCAAACAACGTGTACATCCCATTTTGATTTATTCCAACACGCATGTTAACTATGTTAATATCAAGCAAATCTTTCCAAAAGATTCCAGCCATTGAATCGATCTCCAACACGCCCAAAAATCAATTGGAAAATCTGCCAGAGAGAAAAGATATTTTCCCGCCAAAACTTTAAATTCAAATGAAGATGACAGCCCCCTAACCAAACTGGGGGTGAGAATAGCATCTGCCTTGGGGGTGACCTGGGGGTTCCCCTTAGTAATTAGGTTACCCCTTATCCAAAAGCGAGAGTCCGAATAACACTTGTCCTCCGGGTGCCAAAATCAACTTTTCGAGCCGAATTTTCCAAAAATGTTTATTTCCTAAAATACATAAAAACACAATATTAGTACAAAAATAGAGTTCCAACAATACGGACATTGAGGACAAATTAGACACAAAAATGTGTCTATCAAATACCCCCAAACTTATTATTTGCTAGTCCTCGAGCAAATTTATTCTAGAAAGGAAAATAATTTGAACCCCTAGGTGGCCCTAGTGGCGGAGTGTTGTCTCCGCGGGGTTTACCAGAGGTGTACCCACAAAACCTTTACTCCAGACCCTAGATATCTATAACGAACCTTGGAAGGCACTAAAGAATCTCCTTGGTTGGCATACAATCATTGACTATAGGAGGAAGTACCCTGATGCGAAATTCCAATTGTTGTACACGAGTTTTCACTCAAGCATACTAAAATTCATATAAGTGACAGAGCTCTACTCAGATAGTTGAACTATGGACATCATATTCGGAGTCAAACTAATCACATGGAAAGATTAAGAGATGGATATAGAAAAACATAGATGGTTTTGATGTTTACTAAGTGAACGGCGTTTCCCATATCTGTCTGAAGGCCTCCGCCAAAATGAACCTATCCTAATGGATTAAGATATTAGTCTGACTAATATCAACACACTGACATATACAGGGGTACCAGTGGTCGATAACCTAACTCTAGGTCAACACAACTGGCATATACAAAGGTACCAGTGGTCGACTTTATTGAATTTATTCCTTTTGGTCAAATGGTATGGTCTTTTTTTTTTTTTGTAACTCAATCACTCTAATTCATCCTAGCATTGGTAACAAATTGAATCGTGGCCCCCACCTATCACTTAGAGAAACATGGTTTAAAAACAAAATAAAAAAATAGAAGTGAAAAGGACTCAACGAGATATGGTGAAACTATCATGTTATTTCTAACACCTGAGCTCTGTGCTTTTATGAATAGACTCTTTAGATGTTTCCATCTATTCAGATTGGTTCCTCAACTCCTACAACCAAAATGCTTCCATCCACTTAGATTGGTTAGTGTCATCCTAAATACGCATAAATTTCTAGGCTCTGGAGTTTATTTATTCATACTGCAACTAAAAAGTTTCTCCCATACCCCCAAACTTAAATCTAACATTGTCCTCAATGTTCTAAAGATGAAATTAAAAGCATGAACAAGGAGAAATTGTTACCATTTGAAGCAAAAGAGATAAGAAAAGATATTACCGTGTCGCAAGAAATTGGTTTACCTCCCAAGAAGTGCTAAGTTTAAAGTCTTCAGCCAGACTTAGAAAAGGATTGGTCAACTCGAACTATAAAGTAACAGTCGAAATAACTGTGGGTCTTCAAAATCAAAAAGAGCTGACCATATGAAACTACAGTGAACCAAGAAAATGGACAAGAAAAGCATGCCCTTACCTAGTTTCCTGATTAAGATATTTATATCTAATTGTGGTTCAGGTTCAGGTTCTATGAAAGGGTCTAAATAAAATATTTTCCTCGGATGCATTTCCTCATAGATTGGATCCAAATTATTAGGTCCTAGAGTCTGGAAAAACTCAAATAAGAACTTAGAATCACAAAATAATAATAACCTAAATAACTGAGGATCCTCTAAGTCAATCAGGTTTGACTTACATAATTGACCACAGTGAGAGTAGTAGTCATTCTTAAGCAAATGTGTCGATTCTAATTTCCTAAGGCATTTAGGTCTAGTCTCACAACTTAATATTCGACACATTTGGAATATAAACGTTCCCACAGTTGGAAGAAAACTATTTGGTGGGAAAACAAAATCAATCTTGGTATTATTTCCTGGGTTAACCACATCAACCAGAGGATGGGTTTCTAACAGTTGAGACTCTTGTTGGATATCATTAGGTTCTGGAAAACGAGTATGAAGATAATCTTGTAAGATGGTTGAGGCATTGATGTCAAGTCCCAAGTGAGGGACCTTACTAAGAGTTAAAGCACATGGAGGATGATACTCACCCCCAAACTTAGAGTTTTCAGTGTCTCTAGATAGACTAGTCACAACTTCCCTAATTTGTAGGTCATCAGATTTTTGAAAATGGGAAATTGATTCTTTTAAGTTGTAATCTTGCGGTGCATCCTCACTCATCTCTACGAGTTCATCTAAGACTATAGTTTCTAAATCGTATGACTCTAAAACAATATTCTCAGGATAAACCGGTTCCTCTAAACCTTTCTTGGTTTCGTAAACAGGACATACTACATCGTCTGAAACGGGGGTATCTCTAGTCAAATCCTCGTCCTTTTGAATAGTTGAATAATTTTTAAAATTATTAGGATCTGAACCAGAAATAATATAATCATTATAATGCTCAACTGGGGTAACAAATTCCTGATCACTATTCCCACACATTTCCGATTCTTCATCAGCACTATCTTCATCATCATAATATAATTTTTGACATCTAATAATTCTCAATCTTTGTTCCAAACTAAGCGGACTATTTTTATAATACTTCTCATAGATCGTTAGAGGTGATTCCTCAATAAAAGTTGGAGTATCCATATATCGCTGCCCACGCATATATTCACCAAGAGTCATTTCCGAAGACGTCTCTTGATAACGAGAATTTCTAAACATATATTCTCGCAACGTCATCTCAGGTGGAGTCTCCTCAAAAGGATTCATCACCGAAGAAATATAAACTACAGAGGGATTCTATACAATCACAAACAAGTCCGACTCGACTCCACCAAAACAAACCTAAATATTTCTAGCAAACAAAAAGCATGATGGCTCCACTTAGATTGTTTCTAGACCAGCTTCTATCTTTCGAAAGGGAATTCGTTGCAATTTGAGCAAACCCCTATGGAATCAATCTGAGTCAAAGTAAGTTGAATTGAGGCGAGGGAAGCTCAGTGGAGCTTTGATACCCAAGGCCTCACCGCTATCACAAGGCGGCGCAGTCACGCATTCAACTCACAGAAACCATCATGAACTTTGGAGTGTGCTTAAAGAGCAACCAATATTTTTCGAACGAGTTTCCTATTAAGATCGTTACCCTATCGGTCTCGTTCTATTCCAAATTTTAAGCTTGGGTTCGCGTTAGGTTTCGTTTTCCTAAGGCGGGCAAGAAGGGAGCGGTGATGAAATCCGAACCCTTATCTTGTTTAGTCCAGGACTTGCCCTTTACTAGGAAAATAAAGACAGTCCGGTTCGTCCTCAAACAATTATCACCTTAAGGCAGACAGTAACCCGCTTGCAGGAGATTCGCGGGTGTTTCGATTGGACTTACCTCCCGTACCAGACGGGGGATTAACCGTTGTTGTCGACTCGGGCCACGACTCCTATGCCGTGTGCGAATCCTAGGGGCCGAGACGATATAGTAATCGTCGTCCTTCCCTGCACAAAGTTTATATAATAATTTTTATTTTATTTTTAATAATAATACCCTTCCGTAGGGTTAAAAAAAAACAAAGTCCAATTGTTTAAAGTCCAAAGTCCAAAATAAAAAAAAAAATTACAGTTTTCCTCACACACTCTAAAAAAACTAAAAATTAAATCCTAAAATTGTCCTTTTTTCTTCTCTTTTCGCTTTTCGCTTTAAGCTTTTTCCTCTCCAAGTCCTTAGTGCTCCACTTCGAACCTGTAAATCAAAGAAAAAAGACAAAGTAAAAAGGAACAAATAATAAAAAAAATAATAAAAATAAACCTATATACAAGTCCGCGTCGGCGGCGCCATTTTGTTGTAGTTTTGAAAGTGGTAGTAAAAGTTCGTTGCTCGGACTTGTAAAGATTTAAAAATAAAAATATATACAAAAAATATTAACAATATGGGCAAGAGTACTGGGACTAAAGATTCGGCCATTTTTCATTTTCAAGTGGTTCAGAATTTAATTCTAGGCGATTATAGTTCAAAACATAAATTATATGGACTCTTATTTTGCCAAAGTAGATTTTCAAAACATTGATTGTAAGTCCTAAGCATGATGTATCAAAACACCTAAGCCAAGCATACATCATCAAATTAAATAACAACCTATTAATTCAAATCATATTTTAATTTTAAATTAATGCAAAAGTCATAAAAAAAAGAATTAAATGAAATTACCCCAAGTATGAAGTTTGGCCTCCTCCGTCGTCCCAGTGTAGGGTTTTAGCTCATCATAGTAAAAATACTCTCAAAATAATTATTTATTGCTCAAAAAGTGGTTTACAAATGATGAAAAGGTGTAAAACAATTGAACAGAAAAATCGCAACAGAAATAACTGTTGCAAAGGCGTTGTTCAGTTGTTACAAGAAGAACGATAAATGATAACTGCTGTTGTACGAAGAACTACGACTCACGGCCGTGCGTCTTAGACACTGTTGAAGAACGACGGTCTTTGGATGTCTGTTCTTCGTGTTCTTCATCTTCATCAATGGAAGCAGCAGCAGCAGCAGAGAGAAATCATGGTTCTCGATTCTGCAGCGTTCCTTCTCTCCTCCCAACTCTCGACAACCTTCTCTTCCAACCCAAGATGCTATTTATACACAACAGGAGGAAGAAATCATTCTCAATAACTCGAGAATCATCCTCTTTACTCTGGAAAATATTTTCAATATTTTCTTCTCTTTCCAGTTCACGAGAATCATTTTTTACGCTGGAAAGTGCTTCAAAATATCTCCCCATCAATAGTGTATAATCCACAATCAATGTCTTGCCTTTACTGCATAGATATTTCCCGGAATACAACCAAAAAAATCCCCGTATCTCTTCCTCTATTTTATGAAAATATTATTTCGTATTTTGAACCAAACAACGTGTACAGCCCATTTTGATTTATTCCAACACGCATGTTAACTATGTTAATATCAAGCAAATCTTTCCAAAAGATTCCAGCCATTGAATCGATCTCCAACACGCCCAAAAATCAATTGGAAAATCTGCCAGAGAGAAAAGATATTTTCCCGCCAAAACTTTAAATTCAAATGAAGATGACAGCCCCCTAACCAAACTGGGGGTGCGAATAGCATCTGCCTTGGGGGTGACCTGGGGGTTCCCCTTAGTAATTAGGTTACCCCTTATCCAAAAGCGAGAGTCCGAATAACACTTGTCCTCCGGGTGCCAAAATCAACTTTTCGAGCCGAATTTTCCAAAAATGTTTATTTCCTAAAAATACATAAAAACACAATATTAGTACAAAAATACAGTTCCAACAATACGGACATTGAGGACAAATTAGACACAAAAATGTGTCTATCAAATACCCCCAAACTTATTATTTGCTAGTCCTCGAGCAAATTTATTCTAGAAAGGAAAATCATTTGAACCCCTAGGTGGCCCTAGTTGCGGAGTGTTGTCTCCGGAGGGTTTACCAGAGGTGTACCCACAAAACCTTTACTCCAGACCCTAGATATCTACAACGAACCTTGGAAGGCACTAAAGAATCTCCTTGGTTGGCATACAATCATTGACTATAGGAGGAAGTACCCTGATGCGAAATTCCAATTGTTGTACACGAGTTTTCACTCAAGCATACTAAAATTCATATAAGTGACAGAGCTCTACTCAGATAGTTGCACTATGGACATCATATTCGGAGTCAAACTAATCACATGGAAAGATTAAGAGATGGATATAGAAAAACATAGATGGTTTTGATGTTTACTAAGTGAACGGCGTTTCCCATATCTGTCTGAAGGCCTCCGCCAAAATGAACCTATCCTAATGGATTAAGATACTAGTCTGACTAATATCAACACACTGACATATACAAGGGTACCAGTGGTCGATAACCTAACTCTAGGTCAACACAACTGGCATATACAAGGGTACCAGTGGTCGACTTTATTGAATTTATTCCTTTTGGTCAAATGGTATGGTCTCTTTTCTTTTTTTTTTTCAATTTTTTTTTTTTTTGTAACTCAATCACTCTAATTCATCCTAGCATTGGTAACAAATTGAATCGTGGCCCCCACCTATCACTTAGAGAAACATGGTTTAAAAACAAAATAAAATAAAATAGAAGTGAAAAGGACTCAACGAGATATGGTGAAACTATCATGTTATTTCTAACACCTGAGCTCTGTGCTTTTATGAATAGACTCTTTAGATGTTTCCATCTATTCAGATTGGTTCCTCAACTCCTACAACCAAAATCTTCCATCCACTTAGATTGGTTAGTGCCATCCTAAATACGTATAAATTTCTAGGCTCTGGAGTTTATTTATTCATACTGCAACTAAAAAGTTTCTCCCATACCCCCAAACTTAAATCTAACATTGTCCTCAACGTTCTAAAGATGAAATTAAAAGCATGAACAAGGAGAAATTGTTACCATTTGAAGCAAAAGAAATAAGAAAAGATATTACCGTGTCGCAAGAAATTGGTTTACCTCCCAAGAAGTGCTAAGTTTAAAGTCTTCAGCCAGACTTAGAAAAGGATTGGTCAACTCGAACCATAAAGTAACAGTCGAAATAACTGTGGGTCTTCAAAATCAAAAAGATCTGACCATATGAAACTACAGTGAACCAAGAAAATGGACAAGAAAAGCATGCCCTTACCTAGTTTCCTGATTAAGATATTTATATCTAATTGTGGTTCAGGTTCAGGTTCTATGAAAGGGTCTAAATAAAATATTTTCCTCGGATGCATTTCCTCATAGATTGGATCCAAATTATTAGGTCCTAGAGTCTGGAAAAACTCAAATAAGAACTTAGAATCACAAAATAATAATAACCTAAATAACTGAGGATCCTCTAAGTCAATCAGGTTTGACTTACATAATTGACCACAGTGAGAGTAGTAGTCATTCTTAAGCAAATGTGTCGATTCTAATTTCCTAAGGCATTTAGGTCTAGTCTCACAACTTAATATTCGACACATTTGGAATATAAACGTTCCCACAGTTGGAAGAAAACTATTTGGTGGGAAAACAAAATCAATCTTGGTATTATTGCCTGGGTTAACCACATCAACCAGAGGATGGGTTTCTAACAGTTGAGACTCTTGTTGGATATCATTAGGTTCTGGAAAACGAGTATGAAGATAATCTTGTAAGATGGTTGAGGCATTGATGTCAAGTCCCAAGTGAGGGACCTTACTAAGAGTTAAAGCACATGGAGGATGATACTCACCCCCAAACTTAGAGTTTTCAGTGTCTCTAGATAGACTAGTCACAACTTCCCTAATTTGTAGGTCATCAGATTCTTGAAAATGGGAAATTGATTCTTCTAAGTTGTAATCTTGCGGTGCATCCTCACTCATCTCTACGAGTTCATCTAAGACTATAGTTTCTAAATCGTATGACTCTAAAACAATATTCTCAGGATAAACCGGTTCCTCTAAACCTTTCTTGGTTTCGTAAACAGGACATACTACATCGTCTGAAACGGAGGTATCTCTAGTCAAATCCTCGTCCTTTTGAATAGGTGAATAATTTTTAAAATTATTAGGATCTGAACCAGAAATAATATAATCATTATAAGGCTCAACTGGGGTAACAAATTCCTGATCACTATTCCCACACATTTCCGATTCTTCATCAACACTATCTTCATCATCATAATATAATTTTTGACATCTAATAATTCTCAATCTTTGTTCCAAACTAAGCGGTCTATTTTTATAATACTTCTCATAGATCGTTAGAGGTGATTCCTCAATAAAAGTTGGAGTATCCATATATCGCTGCCCACGCATATATTCACCAAGAGTCATTTCCGAAGACGTCTCTTGATAACGAGAATTTCTAGACATATATTCTCGCAACGTCATCTCAGGTGGAGTCTCCTCAAAAGGATTCATCACCGAATAAATATAAACTACAGAGGGATTCTATAAAATCACAAACAAGGCCGACTCGACTCCACCAAAACAAGCCTAAAGATTTCTAGCAAACAAAAAGCATGATGGCTCCACTTAGATTGTTTCTAGACCAGCTTCTATCTTTCGAAAGGTAATTCGTTGCAATTTGAGCAACCCCTATGGAATCAATCTGAGTCAAAGTAAGTTGAATTGAGGCGAGGGAAGCTCAGTGGAGCTTTGATACCCAAGGCCTCACCGCTATCACAAGGCGACGCAGTCACGCATTCAACTCACAGAAACCATCATGAACTTTGGAGTGTACTTAAAGAGCAACCAATATTTTTCGAACGAGTTTCCTATTAAGATCGTTACCCTATCGGTCTCGTTCTATTCCAAATTTTAAGCTTGGGTTCGCGTTAGGTTTCGTTTTCCTAAGGCGGGCAAGAAGGGAGCGGTGATGAAATCCGAACCCTTATCTTGTTTAGTCCAGGTCTTGCCCTTTACTAGGAAAATAAAGACAGTCCGGTTCGTCCTCAAACAATTATCACCTTAAGGCAGACAGTAACCCGCTTGCAGGATATTCGCGGGTGTTTCGATTGGACTTACCTCCCGTACCAGACGGGGGATGAACCGTTGTTGTCGACTCGGGCCACGACTCCTATGCCGTGTGCGAATCCTAGGGGCCGAGACGATATAGTAATCGTCGTCCTTCCCTGCACACAGTTTATATAATAATTTTTATTTTATTTTTAATAATAATACCCTTCCGTAGGGTTAAAAAAAAACAAAGTCCAATTGTTTAAAGTCCAAAGTCCAAAATAAAAAAAATTACAGTTTTCCTCACACACTCTAAAAAAATTAAAAATTAAATCCTAAAATTGTCCTTTTTTCTTCTCTTTTCGCTTTAAGATTTTTCCTCTCCAAGTCCTTAGTGCTCCACTTCGAACCTGTAAATCAAAGAAAAAAGACAAAGTAAAAAGGAACAAATAATAAAAAAAATAATAAAAATAAACCTATATACAAGTCCGCGTCGGCGGCGCCATTTTGTTGTAGTTTTGAAAGTGGTAGTAAAAGTTCGTTGCTCGGACTTGTAAAGATTTAAAAATAAAAATATATACAAAAAATATTAACAATATGGGCAAGAGTACTGGGACTAAAGATTCGGCCATTTTTCATTTTCAAGTGGTTCAGAATTTAATTCTAGGCGATTATAGTTCAAAACATAAATTATATGGACTCTTATTTTGCCAAAGTAGATTTTCAAAACATTGATTGTAAGTCCTAAGCATGATGTATCAAAACACCTAAGCCAAGCATACATCATCAAATTAAATAACAACCAATTAATTCAAATCATATTTTAATTTTAAATTAATGAAAAAGTCATAAAAAAAAGAATTAAATGAAATTACCCCAAGTATGAAGTTTGGCCTCCTCCGTCGTCCCAGTGTTGGGTTTTAGCTCATCATAGTAAAAATGCTCTCAAAAAAATTATTTATTACTCAAAAAGTGGTTTACAAATGATGAAAAGGTGTAAAACAATTGAACAGAAAAATCGCAACAGAAATAACTGTTGCAAAGGCGCTGTTCAGTTGTTACAAGAAGAACGATAAATGATAACTGCTGTTGTACGAAGAGCTACGACTCACGGCCGTGCGTCTTAGACACTGTTGAAGAACGACGGTCTTTGGCTGTCTGTTCTTCGTGTTCTTCATCTTCATCAATGGCAGCAGCAGCAGCAGCAGCAGAGAGAAATCATGGTTCTCGATTCTGCAGCGTTCCTTCTCTCCTCCCAACTCTCGACAACCTTCTCTTCCAACCCAAGATGCTATTTATACACAACAGGAGGAAAAAATCATTCACAATAACTCGAGAATCATCCTCTTTACTCTGGAAAATATTTTCAATATTTTCTTCTCTTGCCAGTTCACGAGAATCATTTTTTACGCTGGAAAGTGATTCAAAATATCTCCCCATCAATAGTGTATAATCCACAATCAATGTCTTGCCTTTACTGCATAGATATTTCTCGGAATACAACCAAAAAAATCCCCGTATCTCTTCCTCTATTTTATGAAAATATTATTTCGTGTTTTGAATCAAACAGCGTGTACAGCCCATTTTGATTTATTCCAACACGCATGTTAACTATGTTAATATCAAGCAAATCTTTCCAAAAGATTCCAGCCATTGAATCGATCTCCAACACGCCCAAAAATCAATTGGCAAATCTGCCAGAGAGAAAAGATATTTTCCCGCCAAAACTTTAAATTCAAATGAAGATGACTGCCCCCTAACCAAACTGGGGGTGCGAATAGCATCTGCCTTGGGGGTGACCTGGGGGTTCCCCTTAGTAATTAGGTTACCCCTTATCCAAAAGCGAGAGTCTGAATAACACTTGTCCTCCGGGTGCCAAAATCAACTTTTCGAGCCGAATTTTCCAAAAATGTTTATTTCCTAAAAATACATAAAAACACAATATTAGTACAAAAATACAGTTCCAACAATATGGACATTGAGGACAAATTAGACACAAAAATGTGTCTATCACGTCACATGGAAACTGCCGCGGGTGTCCGATATGGAAACGTTTTCGTGTGTCCGATACGGCAATTCTAAAAATTCATGATACGAGTACACAACAGTATGCATAAAGAATATTACTAATTTTATAAGATATGCAGAAATACAAATGATGACACAATTCTAATGTTATTTGTCCATTCATAAGTTAGTACTCTCGTGAACAAAAATGAGTACTCGGCAAAAGTTTGGTATCGCAGGCAATACTTCCATTTATTTATTTTTTTAGATAAAAAGAAAATTACTGACAAAGAGTTTGAAGAGAATGTGCCTCACACAGTTGAGGACTTTGAGTCTTGCAACCTAAAGTAGCTAATCTTTTAAAATCAGGAAAGTTTCTACTTTTAATAGTTTTACAATAAACTTTGTCAAAAGAGTTGAGATTCAAAGTGACTTGATCTATTCTTTCATTTTTCCTCCAACTGGTATTCTGAGTTCCTCCTTGCAGTGTTGTTGTGATATTTTGGTTACATCCCAGAAGATTGAAAATTCTGCAATTGAGTTGAGTAGCCCAGTCTACAACTTCTTTGGCAGCTACGCACTCTCCTTCTTCTATTTCATGGACTCTGATGCACCTGTTTCTCCTGAGAATGCCTATAAGTTATGTGACATGGTTTATATCAGATATAAGCAAATGAGATATGCAAATTGGGACTTTGGGAGGGAACTTACACCATTCTATCATTCAGTCTGCAAGTAGAGTTATGCTAATGCATCAAAACAGAGTTCAGATGGCTAATAATTTGGTTAGTAGTATTTTAGGACAGGATTTGGTTCTTTCAAAAGCATTGTCACACCTTGCCATCCAAATGAACCAACAAATGGTTTCACAAACACAAGCCCATGAACCCCAATGAGTATCAGTGTACCTGGTAGAGAACCAGCTAAGGCACCAGTTAGACAGATTATTAATGCCAATTCTATCATTTTCTAAATCAAGGGAGCAATGAGATCAAACAACTTTGGCGAAATTACAGTGCATCAAAGAATGTTCACCAGTTTCAATGCAGCAGTTACACATAATACAAAGAGGGTCAATATATCTAATTTATCTATCTAGATGACCACTATAAGACAGCGTATCATTATATAAAGAACTGAATTCTTGGAAGGACATCTAGTCCCCAGTTTTTCTCTGCAAGAAAATCAGTAGGCTGAGTATCCTTTTTATCAAGGAGATTACACAGAGACTTACTAGTAAAATTTCCTTGTTTATTATCAATCCATCTAAGAGTTTCATCCTTGTTTTTATTGGGAGATATAATAAGAATTCTAACAATGATACCCCATTCAAAAATTTGGTTTAGCACATCCATATTCCAACCAGTTTCATTCATTAGCTCATGCACTATACTATAGTTAGAGATAGTTTCCATTCCTAAGAGTCTGATAGGTTTTTCTTCTTCATCTAGGATCCAGCTATCTTTCCAGATGTGAACAGAGCTATTATTTCTTATTTCCCATATGTTTAAGTCTTTGAGAGTCATGAGACCATTATAAACACCCTTCCAGGCCCAAGAAAACCCATCATTACAGATCACATGAAAGGGATTAGTGTTAGGGAAATACCTCCCTTTCATAGTTTCGGAAAAAATAGAGTTGAGTTGGTGAAAGAGCCTCCACCCATTCTTGGCAATGATAGACAGGTTCATTAAGTCAACCTTTTTTAACCCATTGCCACCTTTTTCCTTGATTTTCCAAAGCCCTGTCCAGCCTTTCATGTACATGCCTTTCTTAGGGCCCAGTTTGTCCCACCAGAAGTCACTATAGTGTTCTCTATTCTCTTAGTGGTAGTTTTAGGAATAATAAAAGTAGACATACTATAGATAGGCAACGATTCAAAGACCATTTTATCCATAATCCCTCTACCAGGAGGGGGCATTGACTCACTTTTCCACCTCTTAAGTCTACTACCCATATTCACAGTTAAACTATCAAAGCAAGCAATTTTAGATTTATTTATAAATAAAGGTCCACCTAGATATTTATCATCCAATATGATTTTTTTCACTTTAAGAATGTTTATTATATCTCTACCAAGACTATTAGGGATATGGGGAGTGAAGAAAATACTATATTTAAAAAAATTTATCACCTGACAAGAAGTACTACCATAGTCCTCTAAGAGTTTCAACAATTTTTTTACTTTGAGTTGTATTAGGTTTGGAAAAAATCAAACAGTCATCAGCGAACAACAAGTGACTTATAGAAGGAGAATTTTTATTTATTTTAAAACCAAAGATAAGGCCTTTACTTCCAACATCAGATAGAATGCTAGAGAAGGATTTTATGCATAGATTGAATAGATAAGGGGGAAAATGGTCTCCTTGTCTTAATCCTCTAGATGGCTTAAATGCTTGCAAGACACGCCATTAGTAAGAATAGCAGAGCTACTGGTGCTGATGTATTGAAGAATAATTAAGGTTGCACCAGCCATCACAGAATCCAATTTTTAGAAGGATTGTGATGAGAAAATCCCATTCAACCCTGTCGAAGGCCTTGGACATGTCAATATTTAGCCCCATAAAGTCGGTTTTACCCTTTCTTTTCTTTTTCATAGCATGGATTATCTCATGAGAAACAAGGATATTGTCTGAGATAAGTCTTTGCTTGAGGAAAGCAGATTGATATGGAGATATCAATCTATCAAGGAAGGGTTTTAATCTATTAGCAATGACTTTAAAGATAATTTTATAGGTTACGTTACAGAGATTTATGGGTCTGTAATCACCAGGACCAGCTGGGTATTGAACTTTAGGAATCAGGGAAACGTAGGTCTGATTTAGTTGAGTGAGCATACGCCCACTTTGAAAGAAAGCCTTTACAGTGTTCATAATATATTTTTTCACAATGGTCCAATTTTTTTGAAAAAAACATGCAGGAAATCCTTCAGGACCAGATCTAGAGTTACGAAGCATACCAAACAAAGCATCATGAATTTCAGACTCCGAAGGAGATTCTATTATCTTATTATTTTCAAAGTCAGTAATAGAAGAAGGTACAAGGTTAACAATATCATAGTTAATAACAGAAGCAGGGGTAGTTAGCGAGTTTCAAAATGTATATTCAGACAATTAGCAATTTTGTCCCTGCCTTCGACCCAGTTATTGCTACCATCATATAATCCTATGACTCTATTACACCTTTGTCTTATAATAGCATTTTGATGAAAATAATGGGTGTTTCTATATCCTAAAATAATGAAATTCTCGCTACCTTTTATTTTCCAAAAAGCTTCCTCATAATCATGTAATTTAAGTATATCATACTTAGTGTCAATACTGATTTATCATTTAGTTTAATGTTAGGGGCAGACATGATGAGATCAAGCTTATTATTAAGGCCCAGTAGATTATTTTTGATATTGCCAAATTCATTTCGATTCCACCGACTAATTCCTTTTTGACAACAGCTACCCTGTTAACTAAAATATAAGCACGAGACCCAGAGATCCTAGTTTCCCAAAAAGTTTTTATAATATCTCTACATTTTTTTTCATCTTGATAAAGGCCAAAGAATTTAAAGGGTTTGAAACCCTCTTGACAAGGAATGTCAGTGTTCAGGAGAATAGACGAATGATCATAGCCTAAGTGATTTAAATGTCTAACAGTGGCATTGGGAAAATGGGTTAACCAGAACCCATTAGTCATGCCTCTATCTAATCTTTCTTCTATAAGATTAGTACCACTTTGTTGATTAGACCAAGTATAAGGGAAGCCTATGAAACCTAAGTCTCTAAGGCCTATTTGGTTAAAAAATGAATTAAATTTTCTAATATCAGACCCACTTGCCTTATTTCCTCCTCTTTTCTCTTCCTGGCTGAGAATGATATTAAGGTCTCTTAAAACCAGCCAGCGCTTGTTCATATTCTCTTCCATTTGATGAACAATCTTCCTAGACTCATCTTTTCTATTATCTTTATAAGGACTACCATACATACAATTTAAAATCTACTCAGTTTCAGTTTTTTCATCCCACACACATCAATTTATCTGATTACATAACATTTAGTTTGGTGGCATTATCCCAGGCAACAACAAGACCACCAGCCGTATCCACAGGATTTTGGCAGACAATATTGTAAAAAGGGGAGTCATGAAGAGTTTTCTTCAACAAAATAATGCATTTGTTGGGTTTCAGTAAGAAAAAGGATATTGGGTTCATGAGAACTAACAAGTTTTTTCAGTTGTTGTCTAGTATGATGTTGGCCTAATCCTTGACAGTTCCTAGACATGATTCTAACAAATTGCCAAAAATATGTAACAACTGGATACCCAAAGCTTAAAAAATTAAGAGTTCTACCGCTATACCATGGTAGGTTTATTTGGAAATAACAATTGTTCATCATGGTATTATTAAAGTAAATAAGAAAAGAGAATATGAAGAAAACCCTGATTAGAGATGGTTTCCAAATGCTTTGCTGGCGAAGAGATACCTCCCTCTGCCATATTAATTTCTTGCTATTTTCCAGTAGTTTCCACCTTTGTTCCTTTGGTCACCTTTTGGGACTTAATGAGTATTTTTCCGTTGCTACATCTAGGGATTTTCTCAGATGGAACAGAGATGAATCTCAACGTTTAGTTTTCATATTGAACTGGAATAGAAGGGGACCATACCATAGGGTTTTGAGGAGATTTGATTTCTGATTTAGGTTTTTTTCTGGTATGCGTAAAGAGAGGGATACTCCTTACCCAACCCACCCACCCCCACCCCCCGCCTTCCATTGAAGAAATATTTGAATCTTGTTTAGGGACATAGAGGGTTTCTTCCGATGTTCCTCTCTAATCCATTTTCTGGATTTGGAAGAAGGAGCGATATTTTTACTCATAACATTTTTTGAAAAATTTGGGTTTGGGCCAAAACTTGGAGGGTATTTGGGTTCGTGGTTCACAACTCATTCAATAACAAGGGGTGAGTTGCCAGGTTCTTGGAAAGGATTGTAAGAAAAAATTTCAATGTTACAGGAATGCAACATGATAGACTTGGTGTTTGCAGTAACATGATGAAGCTCAAATATAGGTAAATTTATGAAGGGATTTGGTTTTTCTGTAGAGGCAATAACAGGGAGATAAACTTGCTGACGAGGGATTTGAAAAGTGTTTTCTTTTGACTTGATTTTTGGCTCTGGTAATGACTCTAGATGTTGAGGAGCCAAAGCTAGCAACGGAAAAGGATTTGCAGAAACACTAGAGGTGGATGCTTTATTAGGAGGTTGGGGTTTTGCAGGAGAAGTTCTTACATTGATTTCAAGTTTTTGAAGATTGAAGGCTGGGTTGATAAGGTTGGTAGTCTTCAAGGCGAATTTGGCAGGTAACATTTCTCATCTTTTAGGAGTGCAGCTACTCTTGGAATGGTCCAAAGTTCTAAAGAACTGACACATCTTTAAAGGGTGTAGATAGTAAGAGAATTCAATCCAAACCTTAACTCCATCAACAACATAATCCGTACCAAAAGGAAGGATATGAGTTACATAAATGTCTGCCATTACTTCAACATTTTTCTCATAAAAGTATTTGTCATATGGATCTTTGAACAACACCATATTTCCAGTTGGTCTTGTGCACTGAAACTTATGTAGTCATTTGGAACTCTCTTCATGGTGATGCTTATGAGAACACTATCAAATGTTTCCTCTCTTATCTTGCTCACTCCTTCAAAAGGGATTTGGATGATCAAAATGATAACTTCATGTACCAGCCAAGGCTCAGGATAATTAACAGCTAGAATGTCTGCAGTATGATGAAAATTGAAGTGGAAAAAAAATCTTCTTGTTGAAAGGAGTGACAATCACCTCTTCTTGTAGATTCCAGAACTTCCTTGCATAGTTTTGAGCATCTTGATGGTTGATATAAATATTTCTATGTAGTTTTCCAACAGCACACCACTTATCATCTTGTGATGATTTTAGTTTTAGAGAATCCCTGCTTAGAACAACTGGTCTTAGTGGATTATGTATAATCTGACTGGATTGCATAGTGTCATGTCCCGGTTATGGGGTATCCACTTGTTAAGGGCAGTCCATATGGCAATTAGTAATGTAGTATTAGTAGCGAGTGTGTGAGTGGCATGTGCCAGTTCAATAGTTCCATTTCTCTTATAAACACTGAACTCCTGTTATTGAAGGTTATTGAATAGAAATTGTTGTTTGTTCTTCCCCTCATTTGGGGTTTTACCCTTCAATTCTGCAGAGTAGATCCTGCAGTCTTGAGCCTGATTACTCGGAAATAAGAAGGTTGATTATGGTTTTTTTCATGAGAAGATTGATGATTATCATGATGGATATGATGGAAAATAAATAAACAATCAAGGTCCTATTTATAAATGATTCTTATAAGTATATTATGATGTGGGTAATTACTAGATTTGGATTATACCTTATAATCAACATGGTAGATTCTTTTGATCATGATTTCATGTAATTATTGTTCTACCTTATTTTTTATTTCTAGACTCTTAGTAGATTGATTTAATCATAGTTTATCATAATAATTTATAGTATATTCGATTACAGAGCTATACGAACTGTTTTTCCTCAAATTAGAGGTGAATTGAATTAGTTATGATGATTTTGGTGATAATAAGCAAATCTGAATTTTACTTGGAACTGCCGTGAGTAGTCATGTTAGTGGACGTTTCTAGGTATGTTAGAGATGGATTTAGTTCCTAAAGAAAACTACAAAGTATAGAGGAGACTGTCATCTTTCTACGGAGACAAGAATTACTTCATTTGGTTTAGAAATGAGTGTTTTAGAGCCCTTGAAACTTTGACCCTCGTGCTGTTTACAAGAGTGTGGAGGTTGAAGATGAAGTGGGTTATAGTGAGTCAACTCACCTAGTCAACCGAATTAGACCAACTCAATGAGTCAGACCAAAAACGGGTTATGTGCCGGGGTTTCGGGCCGGGTCGTGGGTTGACCTGATGGATCCGTTAAATGGGTAGCGGGACGGACTAGTGGGTCGTGCCATATCAGGCCCATGAGTTTGGGCTTAGGTCCAGAAATAGTATTTTGAGTCTTTAGATCATTTATGGTCCGAATTAGCTTTCGGTTCCTTCTACAAAGTTGTACGGTTTTTCGAGTGCTTTCAAATGGCACCCAGTTTGACCCCATTTGAATAAGTAGATAGTTATTTATGCCCAAATTACATATTACTAGATTATAGAACCATTCATAGAATTGGAACCATGAATTTTATCACTTAACCTATTACTAGAGAATTGTTTAAGATTATGTTATGAGCCTTGTGTGAGCCTTTTTGGCTAGATTCTTCGAGTTCTTGTGTTATTAACAGTTAGTCTATATTAACAAAGATCGATTCAAAGGATGAACCAGTGGATCGTGGATCTCGAGTTAGGCGCGGCTTGTCATCAAAAGAGGTGGGAATACTTTTAACTCTTTTGAAACCATTGTTGTTTCTTTTACAAAAGTTTATGTTTCAAAAACTCATGAATTGTCTATTTGTGCATTTCATACATTGTTTAGTTTGTATTATGATTGTTCTTTTGATTCTTTGAATCTTTCCATGAATTGGAAAGAACTTGTAATGTTTGTCATTATGAATTTTTCTGGGAAATAAACATTTCCACCTGTGGTATATAGGATACGCTCCTTCATATTTATATCTATTTACTTTTAGCTTTTATGCTTATTAGGTGTGGAACAACCCGGCATCAATATAGCTATGTAGGTGTGGAAAAACCCGGCATCACTAATATAAATTGTTTGAAGAAGGAGTTTGTTCATATACATGTTTTTGCATTTCCAGTGACCTAGTCACTTTGATGTTTGGGAAAACATGAATTGTTTTCCAAATCTTGATCATGATTTCTTTAAAGTTAAAATGTTATTCCTGCTGGGAACCGATTTTAGGGATGATGTGCTCACCCATTCCCACTTTCAGTTTCAGAGACAGATCAGAGTTGCACAGCGAAAGCTTCAAGAGTTGAATTCGTTAGTTGGTTAACTTTTACCATGTTAATTATTCGCATATTGTATTTGTAAATCGAATGACTATTGTATATGTATCATTAGAGAGGAGTTCTTTTATATATATTTCTGAGCGGGGTTACTTTTAGGTTAATTGTTGTAGCAGATTTCTTAATGGAATGCTTATGTATATAATCTAGACTCATTAGTGCCTCTTTATTTAGTTAATCTCTTGGATTAGTCAGATGCTAGTTTTTGGGGCGCTACATTAAGAACCAGAAAATAAGAAAAATAAAAATAAAACAAAAATACGAAACCAAAAACAAATAACAACTCGCTGCCTCCCTGGCAGCGGCGCCAAAATTTGATCGTAGACGTCAAAAATAATTATACTTTCTTACTATTCAAAATATATAATGAAGCAAGGGCAAGAAAGGATCGTTCCCACAGAGCGGTCTTAGGTTGTCAATATGTTTTGGTTTCCTAAATCTAACAAGGGGGGTTTTCTGATTTTTATAAATTAAAAGTAGAATAAAAGCAAATAAAGAAAAATAATCCAATCAAACAAGGAAAGATATTGGTTAAGGATTCATTTTCAGTCACAAACATGTTGTTGTCTTAATAACTAGAATTGATATTTAATCTCTCATTATCAAAGGCCCTAAGATACCTTGATCGCAAGAATATCCCGCTAATTTCTTCTTTTCATCAACAAACACATTAAAAGATGCGAATATGAATTCTATCTAATAGAACAACCTAACGTGTAAAAGCACTAATCAAGTTTAATTCCCTAAATGCATTATGTTCTATGAAATCAGGCCAATCAAAGCAACCGAACGTTTAAAAGCACTAATCCGATTTAACAAAGGTCATAAATCACTTGCGATTACTAGGATGCATCACTACAAGCAATAACCACAATTATGCTACTTGCATTCAAGGTATACCGTATTTGCGTATAATAAACCCTAAACTAGCAATAGATGTGAATGCATGTTCAATCAATTGGCCACTCAACTAAATAAGCAAACAAATCATACATGGCAATAATTCTAGTGAATCATGATCGATAATTAAGAGACAAAACTAATTTATCGAACAAGAAACATGCTTTGTGAAATCAAATTAATCCATAACCAATGGGATTAACTACTCATGTTAATGGGGTCCATAACAAGAAGAAAAATAAAAGCTTTCATGTTTCTAAACCCTAGAATAAAAGTAGAAGAAGAGATAAAGATAAGATCCACCGATGGAATTCTCTTTTTCCTTTTATAGTATTTTCAACCTTCAACTAGGTCGCCACTTTCTGTATCAGGTTCAAGCCAATTCAGTTTCCACGCCAGGCCAAATCCAATCTGCAGCTCAGGCCGACACAATACCAGGCTCAATAACATGATATGCATGTCAGTCACCTGGAACTGACAAGCCAATTCCAGCCTTCAACAACACCAGGAACACGACATAGCTTAGCTCCTTCTTCCCTGAAATATCATTCATGCATTTTAACTCCTAACATTCATCTATTGTAGTTCATAGCCATTCACCGCCAACCATCTCTAGATCACGGCATAACTCCTCCTTTGCTATTGCATCATTCTGCGGCAAATCTCGTCTTCAGTACACTTCTTGCACCCTTAACTCAGGCCCTTTCCATTGGCAATAACAGCATAAACTCATCTCCATTGTTGTTCTCTGCAGCGAAAGCTCATACAATCACCATTTCATTACCAACTGCAGCTTCAACCTCAACTTCCACTCAAAGCTCAATTTCAGCAGCAACTGCATTTCAGTCAGGCTACGTGCAACTGCCATTAATCAACTTTGGCTCAGCTCTGCAGCAACCCATCTTTGCACCCTGCCAGTTCTAGCATCACCAGAAAGCGCCCATCTCTACTGCCACATCACTTCCAGCTCAAACCCTTTAGCTCATTTGCAACAACATCAGTCTTTCCTAAAGATCATTGCACTTGACCAAATCACCACAAGTTATCAGCATTTTCACCATTTCCTGCAATATCAACACCACTATTTCCTAAAAAACATCAGTAGCTCCTTCTTTTCATTCCTGCACAATTCCTTAAGCTGCAACATTCAAGCATTCAATTAGAACTTTTTCTAAACTTGTCAAACTTCAGTCCAGCTTCACTTCAGCCTTCTGCTTCACTAATTAATGAGCATACTCATATTCCTGCCATTCAGACCTGCAACTCCATCTTGAGTCATTCTGTCATAACTCATTCAGAGACTCAAACCAAATTCTTTTGTTTCACATCTACTTCCTCATCAAATCACGTTTAACAGACCCGTGATAATCACCACGAATTCAACCCATACCAGACCATGGAAGCACCATCTTCTCAGTTTGCAACACAGATCCATATTCCAAACCCATGACTCTTCGTCAATTTGTCCACCAGAAACAACTCCATTTTAGTTCATCTCTCCAATCGAACCCACAATCAACAGCATCAGATTCCCATCTCAACAGAGACATCTTCGATTCAGACTTCTCCTTTCTTCTGTTTTTCACTCTAATCCTATGAATATCAGCATCACAGCAAAACCCTAACCTCAATTGTACTGAAACTCAATTCGAAACCGAATCCATATCAAACCCATCTTAGTTTCAACAACCAACATCTTGAATTCCTTCTCCTACTCTGAATCGCTCCATCTCTGTCAATCTCTCTTCTCTGAACTCCATGGCCGCCTTCTCTCACCCAACTCTGAAATTGTTAGAGCATTGCACGGTTGAACCCACCAAGCATTGGTATGTTAAGTTTGGTTGTCATATTTTAGTGAATCAAAACTCATGTTAAGAGTCGCTTGATTATGTACTAGAGTCAACTTCGTATAGGTTAGCTTGAAAGTATTAGGATATGGGACATTAATTACAAGTATTGCGAAGACTTGAAGATGTGAAGAAGCAAGGTGCTACAACGACAAAAATCATCCTTCCACTTGAGGTTAGTGATATTTGACTTGAACTATTTCATTCCCAAACGTATTTTTCAAGTCGTGCATATTGAAAACATAACTGTGAAGCATATTTGAACTCTATATAGACATAGTATTAAGGAATACAATACGAGGTTTATTTTTTAACCATTAAACTTTGTAGATAAGACATCGCTATAATCATTTGAATGCTATTGTGATTATGTATGGGTATGAGGTGAGGATTTTATTCTAGGGAACAATATTTACATGTGTTCTAAGGAAGTAAGTTCATAAACTTGTTTGTGAACCGAAAAGGAAATTGCCAGGTGTTATTGGTTTTGTTATTCATTGCATATCTTATGAACAACCAATATGTGTGATTGAGTATAACCGCTCACAACTTGTTTGTGTTTTTGATAGAACTATACACAAAGGCCTGACTTATGTATTGGTATGAATTTTATTAGTGAAACCGATCTTAAGTAATCACCTGAGATGGTATGATCGGGTTTGTGTTATGTCTGACCAAATTTAGGAAAGGAGAACCGATCCTAGTAAGAGGTGCAGTACATCACAAAGGGGAACCGATCCTTGTATGAGGTGCAACAAGATTTACAGCAGAAAGGGGAACCGATCCTATGGACACGTGCAACACGTTTTTAGGAAAAGGGGAACTGATCCTATGGACATGTGCAACCGATATAAGTTAGATACCATATATATGTGGGTGACCGATCCTAGTACCTAGTCAACCGAATTTTTGGAAATCTAGTGCGACTATGCACAATACTTACATGGAGTTAGAACCGAAACTTATTTTGGTAGAACCGTTAAACCCATGATTGTGATTGAATAATTGTTTGATCAATCACATAATTCTTGAAAGTCATATGAACCAATTCTAAACTTGCTTGGAAGTGTGGCAAATCGGTTTCAAGGTTGTAAGTGTAAAACAGAACTTACAAAGTAAAGATGTCGATATACTTTGAACACGTGTTGTGAATGTTTTTTTTTTAATTATTCAAAGTTATTCCTTAATAGCTAAAGGAAGAAAATCCCAGGATCGAAACATAAGTAAGTTAAGAATCTTTTAATTAAGGTTATTAATTTCATTTTGTAGGGAAATACAAGAACTAGTAATGTGCATTTACTAATTAGATTTTCCGAGAGATTTCGATCATTATTTTTGGACAGAGCATTTCCAGGAATTATGGAAACCGAATTTGTGCTTTAATGAATATCTTGAGAATATTTTCGGTTTTGGAAATTCCTTGGTGTCCAAACTTCCTTGTCTATAAATACTTGAAGTTTGCCTTTCTAGAAAACTAATCATTCGTAACAACAAACTTCCTCTTTTGTTGTTGTTACTGGTGTAGCCACCTATTCGGAGAGGAGAGTAACCTAATTAGGAGAAATTTCTTACGCCCGCTCAGTTTAAAGTCTTCTTTGGGATTGAGAAGCTCTAGCGTGTACCGTTGGTGGGAAACTAGATAATTGCGGTTTATCTTTTGTTTTCGATTGATTTGATTGACTATCGGTGGTTGAAATATGATTGCACCTAGTTTGTTTATGCTTGAGGATCTTCTCTTCAGATATAAGATTCACTCAAACTAGTTCAGAGTTTCGACAGGGATCTTTAAACTGTTGTTAGTTCTAAAGACGATCTTATGATAATCCATTGTTAACAGACTTCGTCCTGTGCGTGATTGATCACAAGAGATTCAAGTGATTGTGTGCAGGTTTTTATTGAAGATTTAAGAAGATTTGAAGACAAAGAAGATATTGAAGATCTGACTTGGGTTTATAATCTTTGGTGTGCACAATACTTATTTTGGTAAAAGAGGATCAAATTAATAATCGGTTTATCCTTGTGGTAGATTGGATTGATTAATTGAGTAGATCGGCATCAACACACTTCTTTGGATTAAGAGTGTTGTTGTCTTAATCTTAAACGATTACTTCGGTAATTGAACATAAGATAGATCTAAGGACCTAACGAAGGAGTTTATGTTAAGATAAATAGAATAGCCTTTGTCCGATTCATATCACTTGGTTGAAGAGAGTTGATACCAAACAGATTTGTTGTTCCATTACTATTTGGAATACGAACCAAAGGAATTGTTTCAAGTACGTGACTTATTTATAAGTTGGGGGCGTGGGAATACAGACGGAACTAGGTGAACTATAGGTTTAGTTTCTTGGTCTCAACTATACGAAGTTAGGTGTAATTTTGTTTAGCGTCTTAATCCTGAGAGTATTCAGTTCTGGACAAGGTCCCGGGGTTTTTCTGCATTTGCGGTTTCCTCGTTAACAAAATCTTGTTGTGTCATTTACTTTATATTTCCGCATTATAATTGTTTTATTATATTAAAGTAAATTACACAAACGTTAATTTCTATTTATTTAATAAGCAATCCTATTGTGTTTGGTTACGTCCGAACCTTTGTATCAAGTAAACATACTTCGTTATTGTTATATCTCGATCTCGTATCCATAGACGATTACACGAAGTGTGAAATGATTAGTTGTATTGTCTCGACTCAGTCCATAGACAATCACTTTTGGATAAAGGACTTATAGGTAGGAAAAGTTTTAGCTTGTGGTATATTTGTGTACCTTTGCATTTTCAATTGGTATCAGAGCAGGCAAACACGAAAAGATCTAACAATCTGTGTTTGGTACGATCCAACCTATAAGAATTGAATCTAATGTCTGATTCAGTTAACGTTATGCAAGAGTATGAATAATCAATTGAAGATGTTACTACTTCGTTGACTCTTGATCCAGGAGTTACGAAAACATCTATGTCCATCTCTGATGAAAGAGAAGAGGCTGATAAAGAGTTGACAAAAACTCCTAAAGCATATACAACCTATGTCTTCTAAAGTACTCATTTTAAATATAGAGTCAAATCTTCTTAAACATGAGATCAGAGAAAAAGACATTCAACAGAATTGTCTAGCCAAAGAGAAAATGGATCTCATTGTCAAACTAGAATCTCTTGTTAAATCTCTTATAGATAAAGAGACATGTCATATGATTCTGACTAATGATGATGTTGTGATTTCTTATGATGAGGAAACTAAAAGTACGTGCTCGATTTTTACTGATTGTGATAAAACCGGTTTAATCACATCTGAAACAGATCAATATGATGGTAGTTTTCCTAACTACATCAATTTAAAAGAGGATGAGAAACCAGCTTCTAGATCTACTGATGATCAAACGAAATCTTGTCCAAAGGAAACTTTGAACCGATTCCGTGGTGATTGTAAGGAATACAATTTTCAGTCACTTGACAGGAAACTTATACTTCTTCAACATGTGGTGGTAAAAATTTTGAAGGAAGTTTCTTGTCTTAAAAAACTGAAAGATCATTCCTCGGTAGAAAAACAAATTCTACCACATCCCGATAAGATCAAATCAAAGAAGTCAGAGGAAAGAGTTGATAATCGCTTATGGAAAAAGGTTCCTCTGCACCCATATTGAAACAGTTATGATTTTGATAAGGAACGACTTCAGAAGGAAGGGAAAGATAGAATCTCTGTCAAAAAAAACAATCGGGAATTTCCGATAGTTGTTTCAGATGATCACACTAATGTGAATAATAAGGAAGTCCTTTGAATGAGAAAATCTTATGAAAATCTCATTGAAAGGATCAAGAGAGATTTATCTATCTCTGAGAATTCTCACACTAGTACGTTTTATCCACATGATCATATCTCTCTAGTTAGAAAAGATCATCGTCTTGGGAGAAAATATTTTGGGCAGAAATTCCCGAAGAGAAACGTGAACTATGTTTCTGATATTCACTGTAAGCTGGAAAAAACTTACTCCGATGCAACTTAGTTGTATCAAAATTGTGCATTCTCATCCTTTTTCGTGCTCACAAACTTGGATGGGAAAGGCACAATAAAACGGGAGCACATTTGTTTTGTGTAGATTGTTTATCAAAAAAATTTATGTGACACTATATGGATAGCTGCGAATCCATGGTTGTCTGAAAAATGTTCATGTTTAACATGATTCTCCAAAAAGAAGTTTTATTTATAATTTTCGAATATTGACAAACCTTCCAACTTGTGAAATTCGGACCAAGGAAACGAAATATTTTCTTTTATATTTTCGGTTTTCCAGAGGTATTTTGGTCCGAAAGTTGTCTCTTTTAAAAGAGAAACTTTCTCTTGTCTGTATTCAGAAACCCTGATCAATCCTTTATATTTATTTATTTATTCATAACCGAGCATGCCTCCAATAACTCGCGGTGTCTCAAAGGCTCATAAGGAGGAAGCTCAAGAGGTTAAGGATTGTCAAGGAATCAATAAAGAGAGAAAGAAGAAAGGCATCATGTCTGATTATGACTCTGATAGTTCAGTTGGATCACAAGATGAGTCATGTCTGTTGTCTTACAACCTAAAAGATACAACCAAAACCAATGGGATCCGTTCTGATAGTATGATTGACTACATCCAGGGTTTTGAAGAACTAAGGACCAATCTCATTATAACAGTTCAAAATCAAGATTGGCTCAAAGAAAAGATTGAGGAAACAAAAGCTGATATAGCTGATATGAAGATTCAAGTTGGAAGACTTTAGAAACAAGAAGTGGTTGTGGACAAGTCTCTTGAGACATGCGTTAAGAGTTTGAACACTGAAGAGACCTCAGTGAACAACCAGAGCATCACCAGAGATTAAGTTATCTGTTGTATTACTTAATCTAGAATAATAGACATCAATTTTTGATCTCTTTCATTGATTGTATTGGTCTATTATGAATAAAACTATTATGAATATAGTTATTTGATTTATAATTTTTCTTGTGATAGTTTTCGGTTTACATAGCCTATGCTTGAATGCTTTTATCTTATTGCTATGTATGTTTATGGGATGTTTGATTTCGGTTTTACTACCTTAATATTCGATCTCACATATTGTGAACCCATGTAGTTTGGGTGACTTTTTAATTTAGCAGGATTGAGTTCTAGCCCATGTTGGTAGGCTTTATCAAAGAATCATGAGGGGTTCTGGTAGAAACAATATGTGAAAAAGTCACAATATGTTGAATCAATTTTGGTTTAGTATAAAAGCATATGTGTTTCGACGGTTTTCAACTTTTGCTTGCAATTGTTAAAACCGATTTTCAACCTTTCTCTGGTAAAGGTTGGTTGTTTTTATTCTTTTGTTTATGCATAAGGATGACAACATGATGATATTTCGATATCAATTCTCCATGGATGAAGATGCAAACATATTGGAGAAGTGGATATGAAATTTTAGGTAACAATCTTGTTAGTTAATTGTTTACCTGTTTAAGAAAAGCCTGAGTTTATATCATATATATTTATTGCTTTTGAATAAAAATAAATTCGGTACAATTGATGTTGTGTGTGATTCAATTGGTTCTGGTTAAGAAAAACTATTGTTATCTTGCGTTTGTATGGTATCAATTGTTTAGGCTTACAAAATTTCGGTGCAATTCCGGTGCTTTTAATGTCTATGTTGTTTCAATTGCTTCCGGTTGAGGTGAATAATTATGCAAGTTGATTTATGTTAGTTTGTATGAATTATTTATGGCTTAACGAAATAAAAGTTGTACGGGATGAGTTGTTTAGTCCAATTCGATTCTGGATAAGAGAAACTAAGTTAATTATGATCTCAGTTAGACTTATCGAAGTGAGGTTTCATTTATTCAAGTCTAATCGAATGACTTAACAAGAAATGCTAGTTAACTAACCTAGTACTTGTCTTCTTTAAAATTGAAAGGTCTAAGTTTATGGATAATTAGAACCTGATGAGAAAAATAGAGTTATCTTTATTTTGGTCTTATCGAATTAAGCGGTTGCTTTTGAACAATCGGTTTAGCAAAGGGACTAAGGTGCTTAGTTGATTTGTGTTTTGCCAAACTAAATTGGAAAAATTGTTCCGGATAATTGTTTCCTTGGTAACATATCAAAATAAAACTACTTGTAGTTTCGGTTTTGATATTGGTTATCAGAACATGATGTGTGAAACCCTCGTGCCTAACTCTACAGGTTGCAAGTCTATTGAGATTTGTAAGATTCTTTTCGTGTTGTCCTTTATTTTTTTGTTTCTTTGTCATTTTTGTGACAAAAGGGGGAGAAATATATGGAGTAAACAGGTGATACTGGCATTGTTTTTATATTGATTGGTATCGCTAAGGAAAAGAACAGTGATGCTTGAACGTTTATCTAACGAAAGAGTGAAAACACAGACTAAGGGGGAGTAACATGTCATATGAATTGGTATAACAAAGACGTGCGGATTGAATATCTACCTATCTTCCTTAAGGGGAGTATTATCTTTGTTATTATAATGTCAACAACGACATTTTCAAGGATTGAATGTAAGAAGTTTTACTGTGCTGTTGAATTCGGGAATCAACCGTATGTGTAATGAATTCTTGTAATTTTTTTATCCATATGATGTAAGAGTTTTGTCACTAAAATTGAAAAAAGGGAGATTGTTAGACCATTGCTCGGTTGAACCCACCAAGCGTTGGTATGTCAAATTTGGTTATCATATTTTAGTGAATCAAAACTCATATTAAGAGTCGCTTGATTATGTACTAGAGTCAACTTTGTATATGTTAGCTTGAAAGTATTAGGATATGAGACATTAAAAGTATTGCGAAGACTTGAAGATGTGAAGAAGCAAGGAGCTACAACGACAACAATCATCCTTCCACTTGAGGTTAGTGATATTTTACTTGAACTGTTTCATTCCCTAACGTATCTTTCCAGTCGTGCATATTGAAAACATAACTGCGAAGCATATTTGAACTCTAGATAGACATATTATTAAGAAATACAATACGCGGTTTATTTCTTAACCATTAAACTTTGTAGATAAGACATCGCCATAATCATTTGAATGCTATTGTGATTATGTATGGGTATGAGGTGAGGATTTCATCCTAGGGAACAATGTTTACATGTTTTCTAAGGAAGTAAGTTCATAAACTTGTTTGTGAACCGAAAAGGAAATTGTCAGGTGTTATTGGTTTTTTTATTCATTGCATATCTTATGAACAACCAATATGTGTGATTGAGTGTAGCCGCCCACAACTTGTTTGTTTTCTTGGTAGAACTATTCACAAAGGCCTAACTTATGTATTGGTATGACTTTTATTAGTGAAACCGATCTTAAGTAATCACCTGAGATGGTATGATCGGGTTTGTGTTATGTCTAACCAATTTAGGAAAGAGGAACCGATCCTAGTAAGAGGTGCAGTACATCACAAAGGAGAACCGATCCTTGTATGAGGTGCAACAAGGTTTATAACAGAAAGGGGAACCGATCCTATGGACATGTGCAACACATATAAGTTAGATACCGTATATATGTAGGGAGCCGATCCTAGTACCTAGTTAACCGAACTTTTGGAAAGCTAGTGTGACTATGCACCTTGTTGAATCCAAACTCAAATCCCGAGACTACTCAAATGATCACTTCTGGAGAAAATCAAACTGCTCATGCCAACAAGAGGAATCAGGTATTAATTTTCTTTAGACATAATTTATTACATACAATCCTTTATTTTCATTTGTTTTTCTTTTTAATCCCTAGGGTTTACTGCACAGTTTTGTCATTAATTGTTTTTCATACCATTATACTTTTTCCTAGGTTCATTAAATTTTCTCATGCATTAGTCTTACTTGTATTAAATTGTTCATGCAAATTTGATCATAGTCTGCACGTTAAAATTCTCAAACTAAGTTTTATTTTTTCCCTCATTCCCAACTCTAGCAACATGAAAGTTTTATCCTGGAATGTCCAAGGCCTTAATACTCCATCTACTAGGGACAACCTTAGAGACATTGTTAGATCTCAAGACCCGGATGTTATATTTCTTTGTAAGACTAAATTACAGGAAGATAAAATGAGATCCTTACTAGCTCCTTTCAGATATCCCAATATTAGATATATACAACCAGTAAGACTCTCTGGATGGTTGGTTCTCATGTGGAAAAATGGCTTTGTCTGTGACATTGTTAGCTGTGACCATAATATGATTCATGCAGCTGTTCAAAGTGATTCAAGTCATCCAGAATGGTTATTATCATGCATGTATGGCTATTGTAATTATTTTAAGAAGAAAAATCAGTGGGAATTCATCAAAGAAATTAGTCTTAATATTTCTCAGCCTTGAATTCTTCTTGGTGATTTAACTTTCATCTCCATGATCAAACCTCTCAAGCTTTTACTTCAAGTGATGGTTTAGTTCATTCTGTACTTCAGGAAATTGGTTTAGAAGATCTGGGTTTCATAGGAAGGGAACATATTTGTTCTATTAATAATATTGGTACATGAAAAAAAAGGACAAGAATTGACATGGATGTAGTTAATACAAATTGTAATATTTATTTTCAAGACTCTAAACTTCTTCATCTCAATCAACTTGGTAGTGATCACTGTCCAATAATGCTGGTTACTGACTACTCGCAACCAAAAATTTGGAAGACTTTCAAATTCTTTTTCTCCTGGTTACATGACATAACTTGTGCAGTTGAAATTGATAAAGCATGGGAAAAGGCAATTCAGGGTTCTTCATGTTTCAAGCTAGTTAAGAGACTCCAGTTCACAAGAATTGCTTAATCTAGGTGGAATAAAACACATTTTGGAGATATAACCAAAATTTTCATGCTCTTCAACTACAATTATTTGAAATACAATCTCTTCATTTTTCTCAAGAAAATACTTCAAAGGCTATTGAGGCAAGCAGAGAACTTGATAAATGGCACCAAATCCAGCATGAATTTAACAAGCAAAAGTCTATGGATAACTTTGTTAAAGATATGGATTATAATAGAAAGTATTTCCATACTTTAACAAAACAAAAAGAGCAAAGAATAATACTGACTCTTTAAAAGATGGGGATGGTAATTGGATACATTCCAGAGATAGTATTGCTTCACTCCTTTCTGATCACTTCAAGGATATAAGTACTTCTGGTAATCCATGTATTGAAGAACATCATTACATCAATATCCCAAGTATAGTTACAGAAGAAGATAATAGAATGCTTCTTGCTTCTCCCACAAATGAAGAAATTTATAAAACCTTAAAGAGAATTGAGAATTGGTCTGCTCCAGGGGCCTGAAGGTTTTCAAGTTGGTTTCTACAAGTCCCAATTGAATTTTGTTGGTGAGGATGTTTGTGAGATGGTCAGGAATTTCTTTCTACTAAGTTCTTACCAACTCAGATAAACAAAACTTATATCTCCTTAATTCCTAAGAAGAACAAGCCATGCACTCCATCTGATTTCAGATCTGTATGACTTTGTAATACTTCATATAGAATCATCTCAAAGATTTTATTTGGTAGAATGAAGCCACTCATGGAAAGAATTATTTCTCCCTTCCAAGCTACCTATGTTTCTGGAAGAATGATCAATTATAATACTATAATTTCCCATGAATTAATATATTCTTTGAAAAGAAAAGAAGGAAAGGGAGGTTGGTTGGCGCTCAAGCTAGACATGTCAAAATCTTTTTACAGGCTTGAATGGCCATTTCTTATCAAAATTCTTCATATTTTTGGTTCTGCAATGAATGGTGCCAGCTAATACATCAATAGATATCTACTACTTCTTTGTTTGTTCTTATTAATGGCTCACCATATGAAGAGTTTACTCATTCTAGAGGCATTAGACAAGGAGATCCTTTATCTTCCTATCTATTCATTCTTGCAATCGAGTGGATTTCTAGAAATTTATTAACTGCTCATGATTCAAAGGAAGTTAAAGGAATTACAACTGCAAGAGGAGCTCCACATATTAATCACTTGCTCTTGCAGATGATTGTATTATTTTCACTCATGCTAATTTAACCAGTGTGAATAATAATCTTTTTAAAATTTTAGAAGATTTTAGCTCACAATGTGGTCAAGTCATTAATTTTGAAAAATCTTCAGTCTTCTATAGTAATAATATGGATCCATCTGTCTACAATACTCTCAGTCATATTTTGGGAGTTAAACTTATGAAGGAAAATGAGAAATATCTAGGGTGACCTCTTCTGATAGAATGTCCAAACTCAAGTCCTTTGAAGAAATTCAACTTGATTTTGAAAGAAAACTGGGAAGTTGGCAAGGTATTAACTTACATCAAGCTGGCGGAACTACAATGGTAAAAGCAGTTCATAATGTTATACCTGTATCAAATGAGCACCTTCAAGATGCCTAACAAACTTCTTAAAAAACTAGATTCTATACAAAGAAAATTCTGGTGGGATATAAGTCTAACAGAGGCTTAAACTTAATAGCATGGAAGAACATGTGCTTGTCAAAAGATTTGGGAGGCTTAGCATTCAGCGACTTAAAAACGCTTAATCATGCTCTCCTCACTAAACTAGCTTGGAGAATATGTCAACATTCAGATCATTTATTGTCTAGACTCTTGAAGGCAAAATATTTTAAAAAGGAAGAGTTTCTACATTTAACAAAGAGAAACAACTCATCTTGGAAGAAATGTATTGAACAAGGTTTGTATATACTTCAACAGATTTATTGTATGGAGGTAAATAATGGTAAAGGTACTAAAATTTGGGTTGATAGATGGATTATTGGGTTAGACTCCAAAGCTGACCCCCTTCATCCTTCTCATATTCAATATGTGCTTGTTAGTGAGCTGATCTTCCTGATACTAATGGACTAGAATATCCCTCTTCTCTGCACTTTATTCACTCCTGACAATGTTGAGAAAATCAAAAGAATGCAGCTTTCTACTCAAGAAGATGATGTTTTTTACTGGATTCCTTCAAAGGATGGTAAATTTACTGTCAAGAGTGCTTACAAAAAACTTATGGAGGCCAGAGTTCAACACCAAGCAGCTTTAAATGTAGTTCCAAAATCAGTTTGGAAAGCACTATGGAAAGCACTATGGAAGATAAAATTACTACATCGTGTTTAGTTATTCATTTGGAAGTGTCTGAAGTAAATTGTACCTACAAGAATTAGATTGGCCCAAGCTATGCAGGACGTCGAAACTCACTGTGAAATCTGTGCACATGATAAAGAATTTCTTTACCATATGCTGATCAGTTGCAAGCATGCCAAAGCATTCTGGAGATTACTGAACATAAATATTGATCAAGTTATCAATAATTGTCAGACTGTAAGAGATTGGATCATATCTTGGTTTCAAGATGTTCAACATACTGGTGCAGCTAATCTTTAAAAATGGAGAGAGTTGTTAATGGTTGGATGGTTGATAATTTGGAGGGAAAGATGCGACTGCATCTTTCAAGATAAATCACTTAACCCTATTAACACTTCTTCTAGAATACAGTATCAAATACTTAGTTTCAATACTTCTCTGCAGGATAGAGTAGTTAATACTTCTAGAACACAATTAACATTTGTATGTCTAGAAAATCATGCGAACGATCATCTGCACAACATTCTTAGAGTAAACACATAATCTTTTAAATTATTTGTTGATGCTTGTTTTCATCAGGATACTAATGACTTTGGTTCTGGTATTGTCTTATTTAATCCTACAGAGGGTTCAAAGGAGCCTATGCAGCTGGAGTAATTGATGCTGAGGCTGGAGGACGTAAAGCAATGCTGGAGGGATTATAAATGAGCTAAAGCTATGGAGCTAGACAAGATACACATTGATGCTGATGCTGAAGTAGTTGTTAATGCTATTAATAATAATAACCTGTCGCTTGTAAGATGGAAAAATAGGAATATTTTAAGAGACATAAAGCTTTTACTCAATTCTTTGTATAGGTTTAACGTCAGTTATATAAGTAGAAAGTGGTAATTGAATCAACTAGTTGATTCCATTTCAAAAGCCGTTAGTAAGGACATGTTAGAGGTTGAAGAGTTCAGTTTTGATCTTACACACACTGAAACTATGTTATCCAGGTTTTATAAACCTGACAAGATTTATTAAATAAAATCCTCTAATTATCTAAAAAAACAAAAACAATGTAGAACAAAAATAAGGAATTAAAACGTGCAATTTCAAATGACTAGGAAAAAAAATGGTAGGTAAGTTGGTAATATTAGAAAACAAATGTAACAACTTCAGTCGTCAAAGCATCGTCAAAAATATCAAAAACCAGATCTATAATATTGAGCATTGCGGAACATTTGCAGCCCGGGCACGGGAACGAGCCTGCTCAGCCTCCCTTCGTGCTGCCTTCAGCTTTACTTGCATCTTTCGTCTTTCATCAGCCGATTTCTTTTCTGCATCAGCCTCCCTTTGTGTTGCCTTCAGCTTTACTTGCATCTTTCGGCTTTCATCAACCAATTTCTTTTCTGCATCATCAGCTTTCTTTTTTGCCTGTGCTCTGGCAGCTCGTTCACTTTCTAACTCCCTTTCAATCCTTATGGTCGTCTCCTTCAACTTCATCTCAACCTAAGACAAATAAATTTAGGAGAAAAAGTTGGAGATTTTAAAACAGAAAATGAGTTCTTTTCTTACCATCTCAGTTATTCGTTTAGTATGCTCTTCAAGCTGATCATTTTGGTCCTTCAAAATCACCTTCATTTCTTCAAATAGCTCATTTGTGTAAGGTAGCCCATTATTATGTGCAATTAGCAAGTTCACGAGTGACATTAAGCTTTCAACCTGCTCTACTCGTTGTTTTTCATCTTTAGTCTTGTTATCAAAAAGAAGAACCATGTTTCCACAAAGCTTGATTACATCCTGGATCAATATTACAAAAGCTAAAGTATATTTGTTAAAGTCTAAGGGCATTCAACTCAAAATCAATTGACAATGACTGGAGCGGCCCTTCCATATTATATTTTAAGTTAATCAATTAATTCTAGCAATATTGTCCTTTCACACGCCCCCTCACGTGTAAGGCCAGTCTCTAGGCCTCACATGTGGACCTACGTACGAGTTACCAGTCCATCGGTAACAGGTATACACAGGTGGGTGACTAAATCAGGGGGTAACACCTCGGCCAGTATCGGCACTGGCCTACACCCCGGGTGTACAAGTGACAAAATCGGTTAAATACTTCGTCCAGTAACTCGGCCTACACCCGGCTATACAGGTCTGAATCTGGGACTTAGCTCTGATACCATGTTAAAGTCTACGGGCATCCAACTCAAAACCAATTGACAATCAGTGGAGCGGCCCTTCCATATTATATATTAAGTTAATCAAATAATTCTAGCAATGTGGGACTATTGTCCTTTCACAATATTAGATCATCATCAACCTGTCATAGAACAGTAAACATACTAGTATGATGAAGATCGTCTGGAAAACAAATGTACACAACCTAGCTAGAAATTAGTGAATTGTGTAAATTAACCTGCAGTGATTGAGGGCACTTGCTACCCAAGTATTCGGTTAGCGTAACCTCATCATCTAGGAGTTGATCTCCTCCAGTAGAAACAACAATCATGTACTCATTGATCTTGTCACCAAAGAAATCCTTCATATATTGTAGAGCAGACTTGATCTGAATGATTTTCTTGGCAAAATACTGTTCCCAGTAGCGCTTTTGCCATTTCCAGTTCTTCCCACTAATACAATCGTTTTAGCAGCAGCGTCAGCACATGATGTCAGAGATCCCAACTCACAATCATTTTCAATCGAAATATCTCCACCGCCCATTTTTTCCTAACAAAACAAGATCACATAAACATTCAGAAGAAATAGAAACACCTTAGATAAGTCAGAAATCAGAATAAAGCTGTTGTGAAAAGGAGATAGGAAAAAGAAAAAATGAAACATGGGATGAATGAAATGTCTTACTTGATTTTGTTTATGGAATGTAAAACTTAGAAAATTTAACTTCAACTAAAAATTTGTATGCTGATTTTTATTTAGTGCCACGACATACATGAGACAGTGGGCATAAACTTACAGGAGAATTGCCTGTCTACACTCCCATGATCTCAAGCACCACAATATACTATCAGGACCTCATGATTCGGCTACCCCACACCATGAAGTCCAGAAATTTAAAATGTTTTTTTATTTTTTCTTGCATGTTTCTTTCTTTTTATTGACAGGAATGTTTGGTCCGATGTTGCTCTCACAACCAGCAGCCAAATTTATAGAAATTATTGGAAATCTCTTAAAATCCAACGTACGGCAATGTTTGTGGAATTATGATCCAGTACATAGAAATCTTTTCTTAAGATTTTTGAGTTGGCCAAACTGAACAAAAACTGGGAAAAAACAAAAAACAAAAAAAAAACTACAAGAGAGCCAAGGCAAAAGGGGAAGTACTAGAACAAATTGCCTCAACCCCGACTAGGCTGGGAACCCCCTGCAGCACAAATTAAAACAAATCGGAACTGGCTTAAGATGGTTCTTGCTTGAAAGAAAATTGATAATAGATGATGAAGCCTTAGAGAACAAACCTAACAAACAAAGTACTACAATTACAACGGCAAAATGAAAACCCAACTAATTACTTTCTAAAATGTCAATTTTTTTTTACCACTCACAACCAACAATGGAGTTAACCAATTCCTCTTCAACAATCTCCTCTTCTTCAACTTCGCATTTCTTCATCTCTTTCGCCTTCAATCTTTTCTTCATTTCTTCAACTACATTCCTCATACCCATGTCGACATCTTCATCACAACTCATAAAAATCTCAGCAACATCAGCTGGTGTCATCTTAACTGTGCCTAACAATTCCTCAACTTGTTTCATAACCTTATGCTCATCGACTAACAAATATAATTCTTGGCTAAAATCTTTAACGATTTGTAATCGCAAAACGTCAAGTTAATATGTTTATCCATCCGGCCTGGTCTTAATAATGCAGCGTCGAGTTTTTCTTTATGGTTCGTTGTAAATATTATCAGCCTTTCTCCACCACACGAAGACCAAAGCCCATCCACAGCACCCCGGATAAGCTCACACTGCTACCAAAACTTGACTGACTACTTTTCTTAATGTTGTTACCAAAGTTAAACTTATCATTTTCCGCATCACTGTTATTGCATTTCTTCTGCCGATCAGAAAGATCCAATGAACAATCTATATCCTCAACCACAATCACTGACTTACTTGTAATGGAAATCAACAGCTTTCTTAGCTGCGAATTGCTCGAAACAGCCGTTAGCTCCAAGTCATAGATATCAAACTCCAGGAAATTTGCAATGGATGCAATCAAACTAGTCTTTCCTGTAAGACAATTTGAAGCACAAATTAGTCTAAAATTTTACTGTAAAGAAAGCACAAATTCAAGATTCTTACCTGTTCCTGGTGGACCATAAAGAAGATACCCTCTTTTCCAAGATCTTCCAACTCTTTTCTGTTAACAAACTTAATCAAATCATCTTTAATCTCCTTCTTAAGTACCGGGTCGATCGCAACCGTATCGAACGTCGACGGATGAGTAAACGGCACAGAAGACCACAGCCGACCATTCTCATCGGCCGATCGGTTCGTGAACAGTTTTCTTTCTCTGTTCTTGAACTTGATAATCTCAGCTTCTTTCATGATGTAAGGTAAATAATGAGAATGCACCAAATCCTTGTACTTTGTATGAAAACTAAGCTGAAAATACTTACATTCATGTGACCTTGAGAACCCTATGTCACTTTTCTTCTCAATTGTATGAAAAGACCAATTGAGTTTAAACCCATTGTAAATGTCATTAAAGGTTTGGTTTGCATCCATTGTGAAGCTCAAGTTTTTGGAGTTTTTGGGTTTGGAGAGTTTTAAAATTTGTGCTTGTGAAACACATTTAGAACCCAAGTAACACTGAACTGAATCATAGAGATCATTGTTATAAGAATTATCAAACTCTTCAATTAGAATTGATACTAGTTTTGGCTGTAAAAATGTGAGGATTTTTGCAAAAAAATCTTTTCAGTGCTTGGTTTACTTCTGGTGGTAAGAAATCTCTGATAGCAGACCTAACAAACATTAGAGTTGCTAGTAGTGAGCCTATTGACTTCCAATCCAACAGAATTTCCATTTTCTTTTTCAACTTCACTAGTGTTCTTGATCTGTGAAAAAAAATGCAAGAATTTTGAAGTTAGACACTCTAAAATGAATGAACAAAGGGGGTTATTTAAAATCTCATTTCAATATAGATATATAGAGAGGTAGAAAGAGGAACCTGAAAGTGGGGGTTTGTTCTTCTTCACTGATTTTCTTAGGGTTTAGCTTTAAGTCTCTTCTTGTGTACTTAGTCTGATGTATTGCTGTGTTTATATACTTGATTGAGAGAGATGGGAGGGTTGTAGGTTCAAGTTCAATGAATTCTTCATTAAGTAAAAGAGAGTGTATAAAGACGGTTAAAAGTGGTGGGTTCCAATTCCAATTTATAATGCAAAGAAATTTCATTGTGGTGGTACAATTGAAAGTGAGAAACCAACAGTCATGCACGAGGAGACAGACAAACAGAAAATCCAAATGCATTCGAAATGGTAAATGTCATTGGGTTCTCGCTCCACATATCGTTTTTGTTGGGCCAATACTTTTTTAAGTTAAGATGATGCTGATGTTCATTGAAAATGCGGATAAATTTCATGGCAACTTTATGCTTCATGAGTCATGAACATTTTTCCTCATTGCTAGCTTCATTGTAAAATGACCTTGAGCGAAAACGCGATCAATTAAACACTTTCTAACTTCAAATTTTGGATTTCGCGTGGTTGTAGTGCTTGCTTGGTGTGTGTAAATATCAAATAAGAAATTATTCTTGATTTAATAATCTGGAATACTACGATCTCATTAAATGGTGGGAAATCATTTACTGATATACCATCATCTCTCCCTTATACATAAAAAGAACACAAAATTGGTTAAAAAGACCAAAATCAATAATTCCTGGGTGAAAAGGACATTTAGATTTTGATACTGTTTAAATGGACAAAAATGTAAAAATAACCAGGATGTAAACAGTTTCATCCTACCCATTTTTAAATACTTTTTCTTATTTTTAATTTACATCAGGATGCATTCAGTTTCATCCTTGCTATTTTTTAAGTTTAAGTCAGGATGAATCCAGTTTCATCCTTGCTATTTTTTTGGTGTCCATTCCATAACAATTTTTACTCGTCCATTTGAACCATGTTTTAAAAATATTTGGACAAATGACCCATTTTCCGTAAAAAGATATTGGATATCTTTGCAGTTTATTTGCTCTTTCTCTTCGCAATCTACTTGTAATTGATGTCCTTAGGCCTATTCCTATGCACATGTCAAAAAAAACTCGTTTGGCATACCAGGTGGCATGGTAAACCAATTGCGCCACTATGGGAAAACCAATAAGTAATAGACTTCCTAGCGAGCGATATTGTGAATTACACTGGCGATATTGTTTTTATCACTGGCGTTATACATTAAAACGACCGATTTAAATAGTATCGTTGGCGATATTAATATTATCGACCACTGGTATTTTGCAACGGCTATTTCCGCCTACTGGTTCCTATATATACGCCCTCGTATTTCTCTAAGGTACTCACACCTACTTCAACCTATATTTCACCAATTTCTCTATCTCTATTCTCATTTTAAATTTCATAATCATCAATGGCGAAATCCGATGAAGAGAGGAATGTTATTATGAATCAGTTTATATTACAACAAGAAATGCATCGAAAGAGGTTGCAAGAAATTGATGATGAGGAAGCTGAATATAATAAACTCATCAACATTTTGATGCTAGTACATACAGTCCAAATACCTAGAGTTCCAGAGCCACAAGAAGTATTGACAAGAAGGTATACGTATCGAGGGAGAGAATTTTACCATCAGAAGCTGATGCAAGATTATTTTCTTCCCAATTGTGTGTACTCAGATCAAAATTTTCAAGGTCGATTTTGTATGCCTCGTCATCTGGTGAAAAAGATTATTGAAGAGCTTTGTCGAGTAGAACCTCAATTTAATTATCAGTTTGATGCACTCAATATTAGAGGTCATAGTCCTGAACAAAAAATTACTTCGGCTTTAAGGATTCTAGGTTATGGCACTCCAACGGATGTGAACGATGAGTACCTTCGTATGGGTAAAACAATTTCATTCACTTACCTTTCATTGTTTCGTGAAGTAATGATTAATCATTTTGGTCCAACATATTTACGAAAACCAACCGAGGAAGATGTTAGAGAAATATTGAGGGAGAATGAGGCAAGGGGATTCCCAAGAATGCTAGGTAGTCTCGATTATATGCATTGGGTATGGCAAGGATGCCCTGTTTATTGGGACGGTCAATGATGAGTGCTAAAAAGTGCATATTTCTATATATTTTTCTTGGCATTTAACTCATCTTTTGTGCATTAATTCTACATTTTATCCCATATTCTGTATTTTTATTGTTTTCAAGAATAAATATTTTTATTAATTAATTTTTTATTTTTAGGTACTAAATAAAGCTTGGATGAATTACGGAGCAAAAAGAGCAGAAAAGTGGTGGAAGCCAAGAGGAATCACACAAGGAAGCCGCGAAGAATGTTGTGCGCAAGACCAAAAGGCTAGAACTGGGCTTGAAGAGGAAGAATTGTTCTTAAAGAAGATATGGGCTTGGCATACCCAAGGCCCAAAACCCTCACCCAAATCCATTTCCTATATCCATACCCGTTTCCCTTTCTAGCCGTCAGATTGGATCATTTCATCATCCTACGGTCGCAACATTGCCAGTACATCAAAGTCTGAAGCTCCTGTCTAACACTACAGCACCTAACTTCATCCGGAACCGTCAGCTTCGTTGTATCACTTAATCCAACGGTCGCTCAGAGCTTGTTTACATCGTGCCGTTCGATTCAATTAGTAAGTGATTATCCAACGGATCTCCTCGTTGCGTATCAACTTCAGATGATTCCGCTCAACACCCTAGCCATCGAACCCATCGACCTAAACCAAACACACCCTTCTTCCCAAACATCGAGTTCTTCTCCTCCACTCCGTCTGCAGAGAAAACTCTGCCATCTCCATTACCACCACGCACTGCCATCGCCACCTTCATCTCTGCCACCACCTTCACCAGCCACCATAGCCACCCTATATCACCAACCACTAAAACCCATCACCCTATGCTACCTATTTCAATGATTTCACACACCCTCTCTCTGTTAGGGTTTTGAAATCAATGAATTAGGTTGATAGGCAGAGGACATCGAGACAAGCAGCTAGAGCATGGAGATGGAGCAGAGAAAGGAGAATAAGCATGGGTAGACGATTGATTCGTCTCATCACAGTTGGTGAGTAAAAAAATCAAAACACTAATTTTTGGGGATTTGGGGAATATTTGTAAGAATCCTAATTTTGTATCTTGGGTATAAATAGATGTTATGGGTGTTGTAGAAACCATGCCTGGACTAGCCAGTGCTTCACCCAAGAGGACTGGAATAGCCAGTGCCTCAAGGGTTAATTTTTATTTTAAATGATGTTGTAAACTTCAATTGTTTTTATCCTATCCATGCTCTGATCTTGTTGTGCTTGAATTGTCTAGGATTGAATATCCTTATAGGTTGTTAAAACACTAAGCAAGCTTCTCTGCGGGTAGTTGCAGTGTGAGATCCCCAACTACCACAAGGTTTAGAATTCATCTTAGTGCCTTTAGCCTCCTTTCTAGACCAACCCTTAGATGAACAGCCGGCTTTGAACCGCAACTGTCATCTAGTTATTCAGAAAGCCTAGAAGCTGACTGATAACTAACAAGGGACAAGAACATAGTTGGAAGACATGCCTTTGTTTCTTTATCACTTCCCTTGGCTAACAGCCTTGGTTTGTTTGTCTTTGTTTCACTGTTCTTATTCACTGCCACTTATTTTTCTTGTTAACTGTCACTTGCTTCATTACTTCAATTCACACCCAAGTCTCTGTGGTTCGACCCTGCCTTGCACACTCATTACAACAGACCCTGTGCACTTGCAGGTATCATTTCTGTGACTCTTTTAGAGAGCCACCAAGTTTTTGGCGCCGTTGCCGGGGACTGGTGCTGTGTAGTTGAAAAGAAAAAAAAAATAAAAAAAAAAATAATGTACCTGTCTTAGTGTAACTTAGCCTGTTGTAGCTGTAACTTAGTATTTTACTGTTGTAACTTAGTATAACTATATTAGTGTAATAGTTTTAGTATAACTTAGATATATTAGTATAACTGCATCTGTAACTTAGTGTAGCTCTTAGTGTAACTTAGCTTTAGATGTAACTGTAGTTCTGCATCTCCTGCATCCATAGTTGCATCTTTAACTTAGCTGTAAGCATATTGCATCACTGCATCTGCATTCCATTCACTGCATCTGCATCATTCATTGCATCTGCATCCCCATCTGCATCTGTAGCGGCATATTATCTGTCAAGCATCTTGGCCTTGCCAACTACAGCTTCAAACTGCACTGCTTTATGCAGTTTTCCTTTTTTTCCCTGCCTTTTCTGTGTACTAATCACACACAATGAGTGTCAGGTAGTTGGTGTTGCTGCTGTTTGTCTTCTGTTGTTGTGGAGTTGCTGCTGCTGGTGCTGAGCCTCTGGTGCTTTTGATGTTGTTGCTGCAGCTGTGCTGCTACTCTTTCTTCTTCTTCTTGTTGTTGCTGCACTGAACTACTTGTTGCTGGTGTTACTTGTTGCTGTCCTGTGGATGAACTGATGTTGCTGCTGCTGTCAACTCCTGCTTTTGCTATAGATAGCCTCTGGTGCTGCTGCTGTTTTCTGTGTTGCTGCTGCTGCTGTCTTGCTGCCTCCTACTGCTGCTGCTTCTTCTTCTTCTTCTTGATGTTGCTGATGAGCCTCTGGTGCTCTTGCTGAAGTTGTTGTTGCTGTGAACCAAGCCAACTGGGCTGTGCAACTGCAATTACTGAGCAGCTGGGCTGTGCTAACTAGTAAGCCTAAACCCATCAGTAAACCCAATTTTTGGGCTTGTAATTTTAAGACTGAATGCTGGGCTTGTAGTTTAACTAAACTGTGGGCCTGTATTTAAACTGAACTGTGGGCTTATTTTGATTCTGAACTGTGGGTTTCAACCCTGAAATTTGAATTTCTGAACTCTGGGCTTGACCCAAATTAAAATTGGAAAAACAATTTTTAAGCCCAACTGGGCCTCGAATTTTGGCTATTCTGTTAGCCCAAAACCAAACTGAAACTGAACTTCTGGGCTCCTGAACCCAAACAGTTGGACCTCTTCTTTTTCAAAACCTTTTGCTGGGCTCAATTCAAACTAATTCGTTGGGCTTCAATTCACACTCAGCTAGGCTTCATTTTGCACAGCAGTTGTGGGCTGTTTTCAAATTTCTAGTGGGCTATGCATTCTTCCACCAATGTGGGCTTGCTCCCGATTTTAAAACCAAATTTTTCTTTTCAAAACCCATTAAAAACCAAATGATTCCCTAAAAACCAAAATTTTTCTTTTTCCCATCAAAATCAAATGTCTCCCGACAAAACCAAATTTTTTCCAAAAAGTCCAATCCCATTAAAAACCAAATTTTCTTGTATAGAATCTAGTAGATAGTTTCTTAGTTAAATCTTTTGTTTCTTTTGTACATATTTTGCTAATCCAATGTGACTCTTAACTGAAATATGTTGGATTTTTGCCTTGAATAACGGAGTTCTAATTTTGCTTTCGCCGTCAAATCGGGTATTCTCTTTCCTTTCTCTCTACTCAGCATAATCCTCTTCGTATGTTATAATTCTTTTCATATTTTTGAACATTGAGGACAATGTTTAGTTTAGGTTTGGGGGTATGGTATAGATACCACGATCACATGCTATAACTGAAAACTGAACTCTTTCTTTTTGTTAAAAAAAAATGAAAAAAATGAAAAAGTCAAAATAAAAAAATAAAAAATTGAAAAAAAACATAAAAATGGAGCTCATTTACCTTGAAATGTTGACTCTTGTGCATGTATGTAAACATAAGGATTCTTAGTCTAGATATTTAGGCACCCCTGATTCTAGCACAATTCACATAGTGATAAGAAACTTGCACGCGCACGATCTACCAATACATGTATAGCCTCATCCTTGAGGTGTTCTATCAGAAGTCACGATTGCCAATCACTTTAGAATACTGAACGAAACTTAACTAGATTGTTCTTTGATTGGTTGGGATAGAAGGTGGAGGTTACATTAAGAAAGACAACCATCGAATTTAACTGGGTGCATCAAAAAGGGCTACCTCTTGCTAAGAGTCATGTAATTTTTTGTTTCCTTTTGTATATGTATCAAAAGTGTTACCATGTTAAAAAAAAATATGATGTATATTCAGAAAAAAAAAAAATTAATATCAGAAAAAAAATTCAAAAAAAAAAATCAAGTATTTATCAATTCCATCCTCTCTTGTTCCAAAAATAAAAGAGAGTAGTCAATGTAAATAAGAGTCATGTAAAGAGTCATCTTTTGTTTTATTGTAATAAGCAAGGAAGGGTGTATGCCATTGATGTACAACGCGAGTAATTGTGAAATACCTCCAACTCATTCACAATTCTCGTAAAGTCCGGACAGCTAGCTAGATTTCGACCTTGGTTCTTAGCCTGAGAAACTATCTCTTGGTGATTAGTAGTCATAACATCCGATCTTTCTTTACACATGTGTAGATACACTTTACACTCTTATCACATGTCTTTATTTGTTATCAGTGCTAGGATTGTGCCTTAGATAGCTAGATTGATATCTCCATTTTGTTGTGAGCTTAAACTGTCTTGCACATGTCACATTTGATGGAATATGAGCTTATATTTTGTCCTAGAACTTTGTAGGTACGTTCTAAGCAAACCTTCACGAGACTTCACTCGTCCACTAGGGACACTTAGTGGTTTAAAAAGCTTATTGCATTCGCTAAATGCAATCGAGAGACCAGCGACAGTGGTATAGGTAGGATTCCCTTAGTTTTGTTTTACTTGAGGACAAGTAAAATTCAGGTTTGGGGGTATTTGATGAGTGCTAAAAAGTGCCTATTTCTATATATTTTTCTTGGAATTTAACTCATCTTTTGTGCATTAATTCTACATTTTATCCCATATTCTGTATTTTCATTGTTTTCAAGAATAAATATTTTTATTAATTAATTTTGTATTTTTAGGTACTAAATAAAGCTTGGATGAATTACGGAGCAAAAAGAGCAGAAAAGTGGTGGAAGCCAAGAGGAATCACACAAGGAAGCCGCGAAGAATGTTGTGCGCAAGACCAAAAGGCTAGAACTGGGCTTGAAGAGGAAGAATTGTTCTTAAAGAAGATATGGGCTTGGCATACCCAAGGCCCAAAACCCTCACCCAAATCCATTTCCTATATCCATACCCGTTTCCCTTTCTAGCCGTCAGATTGGATCATTTCAGCATCCTACGGTCGCAACATTGCCAGTACATCAAAGTCTGAAGCTCCTGTCTAACACTACAACACCTAACTCCATCTGGAGCCGTCATCTTCGTTGTATCACTTAATCCAACGGTCGCTCAGAGCTTGTTTACATCGTGCCATTCGATTCAATTAGTAAGTGATTATCCAACGGATCTCCTCGTTGCGCATTAACTTCAGATGATTCCGCTCAACACCCTAGCCATCGAACCCATCGACCTAAACCAAACACACCCTTCTTCCCAAACATCGAGTTCTTCTCCTCCACTCCGTTTGCAGAGAAAACTCTGCCATCTCCATTACCACCACGCCCTGCCATCGCCACCTTCATCTCTGCCACCACCTTCACCAGCCACCATAGCCACCCTATATCACCAACCACTAAAACCCATCACCCTATGCTAGCTATTTCAATGATTTCACACACCCTCTCTCTGTTAGGGTTTTGAAATCAATGAATTAGGTTGATAGGCAGAGGACATCGAGACAAGCAGCTAGAGCATGGAGATGGAGCAGAGAAAGGAGAAGAAGCATGGGTAGACGATTGATTCGTCTCATCACAGTTGGTGAGTAAAAAAATCAAAACACTAATTTTTGGGGATTTGGGGAATATTTGTAAGAATCCTAATTTTGTATCTTGGGTATAAATAGATGTTATGGGTGTTGTAGAAACCATGCCTGGACTAGCCAGTGCTTCACCCAAGAGGACTGGAATAGCCAGTGCCTCAAGGGTTAATTTTTATTTTAAATGATGTTGTAAACTTCAATTGTTTTTATCCTATCCATGCTCTGATATTGTTGTGCTTGAATTGTCTAGGATTGAATATCCTTATAGGTTGTTAAAACACTAAGCAAGCTTCTCTGCGGGTAGTTGCAGTGTGAGAGCCCCAACTACCACAAGGTTTAGAATTCATCTTAGTGCCTTTAGCCTCCTTTCTAGACCAACCCTTAGATGAACAGCCGGCTTTGAATCGCAACTGTCATCTAGTTATTCAGAAAGCCTAGAAGCTGACTGATAACTAACAAGGGACAAGAACATAGTTGGAAGACCTGCCTTTGTTTCTTTATCACTTCCCTTGGCTACAGCCTTGGTTTGTTTGTCTTTGTTTCACTGTTCTTATTCACTGCCACTTATTTTTCTTGTTAACTGTCACTTGCTTCATTACTTCAATTCACACTCAAGTCTCTGTGGTTCGACCCTGCCTTGCACATTGACTACAACAGACCATGTGCACTTGCAGGTATCATTTCTGTGACTCTTTTAGAGAGCCACCAGTCAATATAAGGGTCGTTATCCAAAACCAACAGCTATCCTTGAAGCTGCTGCTTCTTATGATTATTGGATATGGCACGCTTATTTTGTTCTTCCGGGTTCACAAAATGATATCAGTGTTTTGCACAAGTCGCCTTTGTTTGTATGATAGTTTAAGAGAATATCTGAGAGTGAATCTTTGGGCAGAGCATGGAAGACAATGAGTTATGTATTTTAATTTAAGTTTTTTATTTTAATTGAAGTTATGTATTTTTATTTAAGTTAATGAGAAATAGATTTATTTAAGTTAATGAGCAACAACATTTCAAATTAATCAACTTTTCATTTCAAACTAATATTAAGTAGAATGCAACAACAACATATCAAATTAAAATGTAATACTTCAAATTAAAACTTAATTTAATACATCAATTATCTAGAGGTTCTACTACATCAAACTCATCATCAGTTCCATCATCACCATTGTTGTTAGTAAATCAAGCTTGTTGTTCATTCTGTGCTTGAATCCTGTCAAATTCAATTTCCCACACATGTTTTTGCTGGGCGTTCATAATTGAAATGTTAGCTTGAAGAATGTTATGCTTGTCATAGTCAAACCCAAATTTTTCTTGAGAAAGACGACTTTTTTTGCTCTCCATGTTTTGAAATTTCCTATCAACTGATATTTGCTTCTCGACGGTCTTTTGATGTTCCATAAACTCCGCCATGTTAAATCCACCGGAACTCCCTCCTTCTTGAGCTAATTTTCTAGCTAGTCTTGCATTGTTCCTTCCTGACAGTTTTCTCTTACCATCATCAAAATTATTAAAAACTAAGTTACCTTTTGGGTTTCTTGCAGTATCTGGTGAAGATTTGATTGACCTGGTGAAAATGGTGAAGAATTTGGTGTTGAGGGAGAAGAATTATATGGTGACCTTTCAGGTACTTGTTGATTAGTTAATAAGAAATATGGATTATATTTGTTCAACACCTTCAAAATATGATAATAACTTTCGAAAGTGAGATGTTTACCATGTTTTCGCTGCCAATCCATACAAACTTGTCTTTCAAAATCAACATCCACCTGACCACTCTCCTTGCCTGCTCTCTTGGCTTGCATTATCAATGCAACATAAGCGGCTACTTCCCTGTTGATTACAATGAAATTTTCTGCCAATCCTTTTGCATCACGAGAATTGATGTTCATAGTTTGTTCTTCATATTTATGAAATATATTATCCCACATGGTGTTACCATGTTGTTGTGCACCATCGATACAATCTTGGGTAAAATAAACATAATTACGACAAATGCATTCATCCTCTATCATGTTGTATTTTGCACCACGGACTTTGTTTTTTTTAGCTTTGCCTTTGTCTTGACTTTGAGATTGTGAATCCATATTACAAGAAATAAAGAATTATAGAGAAGGTGTGATTGTTTTAGATTTGAATAAGAAGAATAATAAATTCTGGTATGATTTGAAATGAGATTGAAATTAGGTATTTATAAGGGGAGAAAATAGTAGTCGTTGGATGAAGATCTGATAATCGATGATCATAGAGACGAGCAATAGCTTGACTAGCGTTGGCGCTTTAAAGACCAGCGAGCGCTCTTTTAACCTTCGAGCGACGGACACTTTATCGCTCGCTGGAAACTCTGTCGTGTATGCCTATATGTTATTCCTGGCATATAGGCTTATGAGTTTGGCAGTTTGGCATACCCATAGTGCGTGTATATATGGCAAAACTTGATGTTTTCCATATGCATAGGAATAGACCTTATTTGTATTAGGGGTCTTGATTATCCTGTATTTTGATGTTTTTGTTATATTTATAAGCCAACATGTAATTACTGTTTTGGTTTGAATGAATTGAAATATGTTGATTGTCCAATAATAATAATATGGAAGTTAATTTTCAGAATAGTTTATGAAAGTAAATTTTTTATTTTTTGCTTTTAACTTCCGATAGATTTTTACATTCTTGCTTCCCGTTGCCATGGCCAAGTAGGTTATTTGTTTGGAAGTTGATTACAAAGTTTTAAGAAACGATCAAAAACCATTGTCCAAAAGAAACAAAGCCCTAGAAAATTTTTCTTTATTCTTGACTAGATCAGAGCAAGGATTCCAAAGAATATGGGATTATTTTGTTAAATGATACCATTTTGGATGGTCATACGATTATAAGATCATTACTTAGTTAAATTTCAGAATAATTTATGAAAGTAATAGTTCTTTTTTTTTTGCTTTTAAGTTACAATTTTTTTTGGTTTTACCTATTTCCTATCCCCAATTTCCCTAATTCTCATCCAACTACACAAATCAGAACTCTTATAATTCTTTTTAAATTGGAAAAACAAAACTCACTCTCTCCTATTTTCCATTGCTTGAACATGATTGTAAAATCACCATTTTCATCAAAAAATAGCTTTATTTCCGTAAATAATACGATGGTATGTCGATAGAAAAATAATCCACTAACAATATTAAAGTTGGAGATAATCGTTTATAGTGAAACCTACCAAAATTTGTTCCATCAAAATTAAACGAATACATCAGAAGATAAATCAACTCAAAAAGTCAAATAAAGTTGATCGAAGAAGATGATTTATCAATCCATAAACATAACACTGGATTTAGGAGACATCATACAAAAAGTTTAGGGTTCCTAAATTGTGATACATTTTCATTCATCTATTTTCTTCCTTTTTTATTTACTGCCAATTCCATTTTGAGATATTGATGGGTGAAGATTCAACATTAAAATTGATTTCTTGGAATTCCTCGTAGAAACAAAGGGGTTTTTTTAATTCCACGGTCAAATCCACTATACTTATTTTCATGAAATTTTTAATCATATAAGGTGTCGTTGTGTTTTTTTTTTAATTTGTTGTTGGCATAAGCTACAGAGGTTGGTACCGGTTACATAGGTTAGATAGATTTGGGATCGGATTGGTAGAGAGAGAGAGTGGAAAAAGGAAGACGGTGGTGGATGGGGTGGGATTTAGAGTGAATTTTGTTTACCTAATTTTTAAAAAGGTATATAAAATCTGCTTTGTGTTGTTGGGATGGAATTTAGGGAAAGTGGGATAGAAAGATGAAACCAAGCTTTTTACATTCTTGCTTCTGGTTGCCATGCCAAGTAGGTCTTTGTTTGGAATTTGATTACGTATTTTTGAGAAAGGGTCAAAAATACCATTGTCAAAAAGAAACAAAGCCCTAGAATTCTTTTTTCTTCTTGACTAGATCTGAGCAAGGGTTCCAGATAGTATGGGATTACTTTATCGAAGGATGCCATTTTGGATGGTCATAGGATCATACTGTCATAGGATCATACTGTCATTACTTCTATGAAGGCTTGGAAGTTTATTTGGGGAGATAAAAAACTTAGTATAATATGGAATGATATCCCGGTTGCTAGTGTATATGGAAAGAGTGCAATGCAAGAATCTTTTGATAACAAAAAGAAAACTTTGGCAAGCCTCATCAGAGAAATCAAATTACAAGCGTTCTTTTATGGAGAATCGAATACAAAAATGCTAGGACTTCCAGCAAATATGGTGATTTCTTTATGAGATTCATTATACCGACCTCCGTAATTCTTTTTGTGGTTTTTATCTTGGGTAGCCGAATCTCCTTTCGATTTTGCTTTTTTGCGCAGTTGTAATCACTGGGTTAATGTACCTCTCTTAAGTACCTTTTTTCAATGAAATTTCTATTTGACAGATCAAACAAAAAAAAAATCTAAGTAAGGACTTTTAGTTTTTTCTGAATAAAATTAATTTAGTTTAACTTTTTAGATATTTTTTTGTTGTTCTTTGTATCTAGCGATGCATTTATTCTCTAATTGGACGATTTTTTCTTCGTCTTTACGACAATTTTTTCTTTTCTGGATTGGTGACTCTTTCAAATCTCCATGGTGTTTCTTGGATTCCTATTCTCGATTCATCAAGAACATCAACGATTCTACTCGATCTCGCATTAGACTCATCTTCAACAAGTAAAGATTTAGGGCATCCAGATTTGATTGGATCTACAAGATTTTGAGTAAAATACTTCATTTTATTTGGAGCACCTGTTATTGAAGAGATAATCATTTTAAATGGTCGGAGTTGAGATTGACAAGATCAACCATCACTATTACATCTACAAAAAATTGGATATCTTTCCGCGATGCACTTTTAACTGGTGACGTAATTTGTATTTGGTTTTTGATTATCTTGTATTTTGGTTTTCTTGATAATCTTGTAAGCAATCAGAATGAAAAGAAAAGGAAAAAAAAAAACATTGTCCGGGCACAAGGAAATCAATTCTTTACAAAAATGACATGTTCAAGCATTATCGGCAGAAAATGATAAAAAAAGAATTCATCAATCGACATATGATATGACACACGTGTAAATTAACTTTATCTGATAGTAAGGATTTAATTGGTGCTAAAACTGAATAATTATGTTTGTTTAATAACAACATTTACTAAACAAACTTTTTTATATAATGGAAACTCATATATACAATAATTTCTAGAGTGACTAAAAGAAAGTGAAAGCTGAATGAAAACGAACCAAAATGAAAGAGGCCATTTGTAGTATTTTCTTTTGGAAGTATACTTTAGTGCAACTTTCACCATAATTTCCAAGTCAGTATAACCGAAAGAATTCTTGTTGTTTTATGTTATTATGTGAAAAGCTAATAGTAGGGCCATTTTGTTTTTGTATGTAAGATGACACACATCGACACCAGTGCACACTAAAGTTGGAAATATAATTGAGTTTCTGAATATTCAATAATTTGTACGAACTGCCGAGAAAATCATCAACACCATACTTGGAAATGATCGGGTAATTGGTAGCCAAATTCCCTTTTTTTTCTTCCGTTGTATTAATTAAGTTAAGATAACCTTTTTTAAGTGTTTCTCCGTCAATGGTCTTTTTGCTTTTCTTTTTTCTTAAGAAAGAGCAAACTTTATTAGCAAAGTAACTTAATCAAGAAATGCAGTTACCATGGAACAAACAAATTATCAATTACAGCTTCCCAATTATATATTAAGGTACTCGAGCAATAACCTTGAAATATTAGAAATTTCTATATGTTTGTTGCATAACCTAACTCACCCAAAAGACAGATAAAAAACCAAATCTTTTTGAAGTCTGTTTTTAGGCATACCTAAATCTTTCTACGCATATTGAATAAAGACAAAAAAGGATGTCAAGTAAATCTGCCCTTTCTGTATTAGTGTTAGTAAAGTGAATTAGTGATTAAAACTTTTGTTTAGTGATTAAGATAATTCAGAATTATAAAGTTTTGGGTAGATGAAAAAATTTGGGAAAAAATCAAGTTTTTATTAAGAAGGAGAGAAGGAAAAGGAGAAAGTGAGCAAAAAAAAAAAAATTGATTCAATGGAGGATGAGAAGGGTTATTCTTCATCTAAAAAACCTAGGAAAATACATATCAACTACAACAATGATCCAGAAATGGCTGATTTCTTAGATTATGAGAACGATTTTACACAAACTCAAACTCAAGATGATGATTTTTATGAGCCAAATCCAGATGATGAATACATAGATAAGGAACTAAATGCTTCTAACACACATGTACACTTCTATTTTATGTTTAATCTCACTTTTGTAGCTTGAAATCATCAAAAAATTGTATATTTCATCATGGTTCCACGAAACAGGACTATGTTCGGCTTAAAAATATAAGCCGAACCGACTAAATTGATGAACAGTTCGGCTAGCTGAAATTGTTAACTTTATACGCCGAACCTTCATTTTCCAACTTCCAACCTATTTGAAAGATCCTAGTTCGGCTTATATTAAAGTCTAATAACAAGCCGAACCTATTCCTGAGAGTTAGGTTCGGTTTTCACTCTAAATATCGTATCAGCCGAACTATATATTTTTCCAAGTTCGGCTCATATTCAAAAAATCACATCAGCCGAACATGATACTGATTTTCCATGAAACACTTAAATTCATACACATTTAGGGGTTAGGATTTTTATTACATATATTTTCTATTGTGCATCCTTTTCATATGATGAACCAAACAAAAAAAGTGGAAATTACTAAAAGTGTTAAGAAAGTGAAGTCTAATGATGGAGAATTCCAAGGTCCATAATAAACTGATTAAAATCAATGAGATCTTATCTTCAACTTCAAGAGAATGAAAAGACAAACACAACGCAAAAAGAATGAGGTCATTCCGACATCGAACAAAAAAGTTATGGCCAAAACAAGATCGAAAAACTTGAGTGTGCAAAGAGAAGGTTCGGCTGATAACTTAACAACAAGAGCTAGACAAACCTAGAGCCTACATATCAATATTTTCAAAGTGTTTACAGAGAGAGGTTCGGCTTGAAAGTGATCTAATCGAGTCAGCCGAACCTGACAACCACCTGGGGTAAATTTCGCTTCTCAGGTTCGACCGGGAAGATTTGCAAGGTATTAGCCGAACCTGACACTGTTCTGGGACGTATTTAATACACATTTTGGGGTTCGGATAAAAACTGACATTTACGGTTTAGCCGAACTGTTCATAGACACTTTCAGGGTGAAATTTCAAGAACAATTCAGCTCAAAACTCAACTCAATTATCAGCCGAACCCGCTATTGTAACCGTCAAAAACCCTAAATTTTTAGCAATTTAACCCATTCAATCCATGAAAAACAACAAATAAAAGATTGGGTTTGTAAGGAATACCTTCTTATCCTCATTTCAGTATTTGGAGCTTCAAATGGTTGAATTTCCGATTCAATTTCTGGTTCAATTATAGTTTTTACACCTTCATCTTCAATTGGTTCTTCTTAAGGGTGCACAGGAACCGAGTCGGACCGACGGGCCGTCCCGGAACCGGTGGAATCGTACCTGTTTTTGTACCGAACCGAGGAAGGGGGTACAGGTACCCGTCCAAAAAATAGGAACCGGGGATAAGCAGGTACAGGTACACGGTCCTGCCCTAATCCCATACCGTCCCGGACCGAATGTACCGAAGAATTATAACCATTGAATTTAGGGGTAGTAGACTACTGATAGCCATTAGATCTATGGGTGGTATATATAGAAAAACTTGGCTAGGGTTTCCCATTTTCTTTTCTTTTTTTCCGTCTTCTCTCTCTGAGAAAGAGAATAACTAAACTCCATTAGAGTTACAGGGAAGTTTTCTTCTCTTCTCCATACTTCAACTCCAAGAACACCACCAGTTACACTTACAAGTTACATCACCTCTCGATCCAGAAGAAGAAGAAGAAAAAATCAGTGATTGTGTTTCTACTGTAAGTTTTTTTTCCCGTTTTTCTTCTTCAATTTTAATCAATTTGTATTCGTTATTGTGTTTAAATCGTTTGATTTGGACTACTGGATTATTTGATTTTTGTTAATTTGAGTTTTATTTTGATTTTTGATGACCAATTGGTTGGAACTGGATTAACTTAATTTAGGATTTCACAGGGTAAGTTATCTCGCCAAGGAGAAGATGAAGGGAAAAGATTCAAGGAACAATCCAACTCAGAAATTGTTAACCAAGGGTAAGTTCATCAAAATCTTTGCTTTTAATCCTGTGAAATCTTCTTATGTTTCATGAATTTCCAAGGGTAAGTTGTTGATGGGTTCTTTTCAATTGAATCAATTCTATGACCAAATACTTTGCATAAGGGTTTTGCTTGATTTTGCTTATAAGTTACGAATCAGTTATAATGGTGTTGTGATTACTTGATTGGTTCTTTTCAATGAATCAATTTAAGCTTCATTTAACCCTAGTGGTTTAATCATCATACAATATCACCTCCCTGTTTATCTACATAATGAGTATTATTGAATTAAAATGGGTTGTTTTATTTACTTAGGGTATTGATGTTTTAAATCTCTTGGTTGGTATATTATGAAACTTAATCAAAGTGAGGGAATGATGTATATAACCCATTCATGGATTTCTTTTCTTATTTGTACTTTAAATGAAATGACATATTTTATGCTAGTGAGACATAGTTTGGTTGCTTTGTTTAGCTGTACAATACAACAAAGCTTAGTTGTCTAGTGACATGGAAGCTGTAGTATTTGGTTGAACTGTATATGACTTTGTTTGGTGTTCTCTAGTTACATGGAAGTTGTGGCATTTGGTTGAGCTGCTTGAGCATATAGTTATTGATTTTGAGAATATTGGAATTGAAACAATTGATTGCTCTGCCTCTAATTGATTTCAGTAATAGATATAGACTAATAATTACTAACTGTTGTTATTACTTGCTTTTGCAGCGGTACTTGGTCCTATCAACAATAATGCCACCACCAGTGCTGCTGTCATGGAATAGATTTTCAAGACTTTGTTTTTGCCTTTTGCCACCGGTGCTAGTGTGCTACTGCTACTTGTTAGATTAGTTGTTACTTTGCTACTTGTTACATACTGCCAGTCTTTGACTCTTTTGCTACTTGTTACTTTTTCAATTTTCAAGACTTGGTATTTGAGACTTTTCTTTGCTGGTATTAATTTTATTGCTACTTGTTGTCATGTACTGTCCTTTAAGATATTTCTTAATATATTGTTACTCAGTAAAACAGATTTTTAGCATGATTTTTTTTGGTCTGGTACCGAGACTAGTACCGGAACCGTACCTGGTACCGCATGTGTACCGAATGGTACCGGAACCGAGGTACAGGGTACAGGTAGCGGTCCAAAATTTTGGAACCGAGGTTAGGGAGGTACATGTACTCGGCCACGGCAAGAACCGAGCCGAACCATACTGTGTGCACCCTTAGTTCTCCTTCTTTAATTCATGGATTGGAAGAGGATTTAGAACACCTGACGTTTGTTTTTATCTTTGTACGATCCATTATATGGTTCAATTTAATCGATGATCGAATTTTCACGAATCGATAATTAATTACGATGATGGAAAAAATAATTATGAGAGAAAAGAAAGGTGGTTTGGCTAGAGGAAGAATAAGAGATGTTTAGGACAATTTATTTTTTGATTTTAGATTCAAGGATATATAGGTAATTGAACTACCAAATAGACACCCCTTATAAGGTCACCTAGGATAGGAAAACTATTTTGTATGTCTTGAAAGTTTTTGGTACGCCTAAAAACAGCCTTCATCTTTTTCTACGATGCTATATCTCTTTGATATATGAAGCCCATCCAATTAAAACACACAAAACTCAACTTTATAATCCCTGATATTTAAACTGTTTTCCACATACATGTTAGCAGCATTACTATAATGCATCTTATGCTTTTGTGTCATGCAGCATTCTAGTGGTCAGATGGCTTTCCTCTTTGTTTACTGGAATCAATGTCTCAATTAGGTTATATATTAATTAAACAGAATTATAAAGTAAGATTACCAAATCTTGCGCAGCATGCACCCATGTAGGACTTATTTTGTGTATTAAAAACTTTGTTTTGATGACCATCACTTTTGTAAGCTCTTATCCGATTCGAGGATTAACTAACGATTAAATAAGTGGCTCACGAGAAACCACGTTGACATCATCAGATTCTTTCCCAGATTTTGCAGTGCAAAAGCAGTAAGTTTAATTCCATTTCCTAAAAGATCAACAATAAATTAAGTAACTCATCACAGGCTTTATCTAATTCAAAAGAACCTGCTGCCTATTTCTAGCTGGATGTCATAATCTATCATGACGCCAAACGGTAAAAATAACGCTTTGGTCATCCATTATTGGGAAGGGTCATCGATATGATCACTCGTCAAGTTAGCTTTTGGACACAAAGGGGACCGCAAGGAAGACATTAGACATCTAGGAGGACTCCGTAGTCAAGATGAAAATAACGAGTAATTTCGGACTTCCTTTGGTTTGAAATTTCGCTACAGTTCGATAAGGCTAACTCTAATGGGCTAGATTGAACTCCTAGATTGACCAAAAGGTGTTGTAAATCAAGAAAAAAGTGTGAGAAAAAAGTTAACACTACTTCTGGATACTTCTCTCTCCTAACAACTGCTCGCAGTCCAAGTAGCAGCGAGATTGAAACGTTGAATACCTCAGCGCTCAAAAAGTGGTCCAAACGCCGAATGTGAGGTCTTCATTTGGAATGTTTGCTATTTGGGAATGGATAGATGGTACTGAAGAAGATGTAGATCTGCCAGATGAGGAACATGAAGTTGTAGCTCTTCGGTATATCTCATTCCTTACGAGTTGACGAGCTCCAAGCACGAATGAATGTTGTCGTGCCATATACTTGAAGCAATCCTCCTACAAGTACAAAGTAGAGAGATTTAGTTAAATATTCAAAAAACTTAAAATGAAATCGCAAATAAATGTGAATGTACTTACCAATGTCAAACCCATCTTGGAAAACTCAAACGGACAAGGTACTTCTGGAACTGGTAGTTGTTGTTCTACGTCGGCTTCATTGGAAAATGTTAAACTAAAATCTATCTCTAGGAGTTGTGATGGGGGCTCATTCTGTGTGTGATAGGTATATGTCTGCGACATCATGTCAGGAGGAGGATGACTAGGAAAAAATTGGTGAGGAACAGCTGAGCTACCCACTGCTATCTCATCGACGTTCTGTGCATGGTATGAATCAGTGACATAAGCTCCAACACTCTTCTTCTTCCACCAAGTGTTATATTGATCCTCAGTGACTGTATAATAGTCGGTGACCTCTACTACAATATCTCTGTCATCAATTGCTTGCAAATTTGGAGGATTTGTCGGGACTACAATCTCACCTAAAATCTTCCTCTGGAATCTCTCTGCCAAGTAACAACTAACTCTTGTGGGTTTTTCAAAGTCAAAAAAGAGAACTCTCGTTTTGGATACATCTAGTGCGTACTCATATTGGTATCCCACAACATACTCACTACCTGCCCATGGTTGCGAAATACATGATTCACTTGTTCTGGTGTCAATCTGTATTCTTGCGCTTTTGACTGAGTGTTTCATAGTATCCTTTTGGCCTTCTTGATGTCCTCTCTTCCTCGATGCAATCCTAATCTTCTTGAAGAGACAAATCTTTGGGAAAATATTATAATGTCCTCCAGGTGTCTGACAAAGCAAGGGTTGCATGTTGCGGAATTAGTAATAGTACCAATACTCAAGTACCATAACCATGTCAACTAAATTCGTACCCCTAGTTGACCAATCGTCGAGATATTTATAGGTATTACCTAATGAAGCTAGACCCAAATCATACTCCCCAACCCTATCTAAGTCAACAAACAACATAACCCAACGTTTATGTACTTTTCCAGTAGAATGCGCTAGAAGAAAGTGACCCAAACACCACAAAAAGAATGCTCCTGTCAATGTCACTACACATCCAATATTATTCTGGTTTTTTCTACTATCAATGTAGTTTTTCAAGACATCTAAGGAACATGTATTAGTCTTACAGTCCAATGGACCATGATTTTTGATATCCAAAAAATATAAATCATCCAAAGCAGGATATGTTAGATCACTACCCAACTGCGGCATAACTATTGATCGTTTACTAGGGTCACCAATGGGAATTCTCGTTAACATGTACCAATCTAAAGGAAGGAGGCCAATTTCAAACTCCGGAAAATGAAAGCTCTTGATACTTTTCCATCATCTCTCAGCCATGGCTTCAACTAAGCCTCTATCCCCATTGGCAAAATCAAGCTCAAAAAAAGCCACAATTGTCACAATATCTTTTTGCTATCGGATTATCTTGCACTACAATTTTGTAATTTGCTTCAATTTATTTCAAACTACCTCTAAAGCTAATTCTGCGAGAATTTTTCGTAACATCTTGACATACATGTCTATCACAATCCTTTGACGAAAATATATCCAACCGGTCTAGCAATTCATCCATACTCGTATTACAATCAATAACAAAGATGAAAAAAATATCATTATCATTCATTTTCATCCATACAAACTAAATCATCATTATCATTCATTTTCATCATACAAACTAAATCATTATTATCATTCATTTTAATCGTACAAATTATAATTATACTTCATTTTCATCATACAACTAATCAAATAGTCATATAAATTTACCTACAAATTTTATCTACAAACTAATCATACAAATTAATTCATTTTCATCACAAAAAAAAATCATTTTTTGTTCATCACACATAATCAAATTAAATCCCCAAAAAAAAAAAATCATCACAAATAATCAATTTAAATCATACACATAACATCTACATCATTTAAATACGAAAGAATCAATCATCAATTTGATTGAAATCGCATCAAAAATCATAAAATTTTAACCTAAAACTTAAATTTCTTACCTCGAATGATTTCGTGGATGGAATCACACCAAACCACCTTCAATCGATCACAAATCCGATGAATAACAAACCCACGGAAGGAATTTGAAGAAAAAAAATTCTACAACTCAAGATCTTGAAGAAGCATTTTCGGGAGAGAAGTGAAAATTATGTGAAGAAATGAAAATGGGGGAGAAATTCTAGCTTCTGTGAAAAATATTAATTCTCTTGAACGCTGATCCGTTCAGCGTCGTCAACCTAGCTGATCGGGTCAAACGCTGCTCGGTTCGGCGTTCACCTGGACGCTGCACTGTTCAGCGTCAAACGCTAAACTGATCAGTGTTTCGCTGCTAAATTCGTCATCCCATAGGACTTAGGAGGTTTCCCATGCTGACGTGGATGGACAATCTAGTAGCTAGATATCTAGCCCATAGGACTTAGCCTAAGAGTTAATTGCATAGATTAGCAAAAAAAATGGAAATAACGTGTTTTTATCGTTTGATTGTAAATTTATTTCATGAAATTGTGCGTTCATTTACCAAAGAGCAACGAAACCATTGAGTTTGACCAACAAAAAGATTACTAATTCTTAACTTTTCGAGGAATGCTCTTCTAAAGTATTTTTTGAACTTAGTTTTCTTGAGGTTTTTTATTTGCATCCCTCACGAGTGAAGAACTGGATTCAATGGAAAGGGCCTAAGAAGGATCTGAAAAGAATAAAATGAAGAAAAACAAAATAAAAAAGACATTGTTAACCTGTTGTTACCTATTGAAGAGGTCGGTCATGAGTTACCCAGAGCTAATGGTGAAAACCTATTCGGATATGAAGACTGCGTTGTTGCTAAAATTTGGCGTCCCTGGGTTATAGTTATACACAGTTCTTGGTAAAATTGGTTGAGGCTTAGTACACGTGTTCACCAACGTAATCTTACTGTGTAGGATCCTGAATGTGAAGCTAGAATTTTGAAGCTCTATAATCTACATAAATCGATGTCAAATTGCCTACTGGACGAGGAATTGTGGAGGTTCAATAAATTGTACACAAGTTGAGATCATACGATGCAGTCAGAGCTGCTCATCAGGAGGTTGATAGAGATTCCATATCTTCATTTTTGGAGAGGTTTCATCTCCCCATTGCCGAAATGACAATAATTTCAGACGACGTTGTCCATACTTTGGATTTACTCATAGTTGGACATTCGGTAGATGTTGGTTACACCCCAAAGTTTATTGGAAACCCTTGAAAGACTATGGTTTGAATTTGCTTGGATGGAATGGCATGAAATAGAGGTTCGGTTCAAGGTTGCTGCTAAATTTACTAAAGATAGACCCAAATGGAGAATCTAAAAATAAAGAGAAGATATTGAAATTCTTCAGGCTAACAGAGTTGAGGGCATGTTTTAAGGGGAGTGTGAAAAGATCAATTTATTTATTCCCCGGCAAAATCAAGTGGACTGCTACGGTGCTCTTGATGATTGTACTTGGTACGAGGATATTTTCGGATAAAATAGGGAACTTGTTGGATGTCAAATACCTTCAATTGTTTGAAAATGGCCACCGCATTAGTAGGAATTCATATAACACTGCTTGCATTGGTTTTTTAATCAATACTTTGAGATAAATCTCTCAAAAGAAGTATCAAAAAATGGGTGGTAATACAACTCTTCTCTGAGTAAGAAATATTTGACCCCCTTAACAATTGTATTGTGGTCTTATATTGTTTAAACCTTGATTTAGTCAAGATTAAGATAGTCTTGATTAGTAGTTTTAGATTTAGTTACTTATACGTGGTTGGTAATTATGTAATATGTGTACTAATTAATTACCTTTGAACATAGGTTTGAATATACGAATATTTTCCAGTATTTGGAAAGAGGGTCGTGACAAAGAAAAATAGAAAATAAAGTGGGCTGCAGGAGTGCCTACTGTAATACGGTACCAAGAAGAGGGAGTGTCCTCGCACCACCAATCTCAAGACTTTCTGCGCATTACGGTATCGTTGGATCACTTGAAGTGGTACAACATAAGAAATCCAAATTGACCCTTGTGTCGATGTGAGATATGCTTATGAAAAAGAAACAATGTCTCTGTACCATGGACCCTTGTTTTATTGTGGTGGGTACATACTCTACAATCCGAATAGATTCATGTAACTTGCTTACCACCAGGACAAAGTATATATTGAGTTTGAAGTTGATGTGAAGAAAATTTAAAATAAAAAAATAAAAAACAAATATGTGTAAGTGTCTGGTTTGGTACAATCAGGAAGTAAAGTCAAAGGAATGGGTTGAGAGGGGCAATACTTCTATAAGTTACATGGATGTGAAAGGATAAGCAGAGGAATGGTTCAGCTCGGACTCTTCTCTAAAGTTTTTCCTCTTCAATTGTTGGTTTGGGGACCTGGGTGAGAGGGCTCTTTTTTCTCCTGAGATCTGTCCGGCTGAATATATTTTATAGTCCGAGCTGGGGAAGCTCGAGATATCTTGTTCTCTTATGACGAATTTGCCATCTCTTGTATAAAATTCATCTAGGAATTTGAGAATGTGTCATGTGAAGGAATCTCGGACCTCCCCTTGAACAAGGGCGTTTCTGAACAGTCTGCAAAAGACTTTTTCATATACTTTATCAACTGGGTGTTGTTGCTTAAAGCGTCTGAGGGAATCGGTAACGCTTTCATCACTTCCTTGATTGATTTTACAAATACCATCTAAAAACTCTCTTTGTTTGATGTTATAGGAGTAGTTCTGGATGAAAAATGATTTTAACTCCTCAAATGTGTTGACTGAGTTTGATGGGAGACATATGAACCATGTCAAGGCGTCTTCCGGTAAACTTTTTGGAAAAAACCTCATCATTATCCGTGTGTTGTCGAGATACATAGCCATCATTTTGTCATAGTGAAATATGTGTTCGCTTGGGTCTGAGTCCCCTTTGAAGCTTATGAATGATGGAAAATGAAATTTTCCGGGTAGTAGACAATCACAAATTTCCTTTGATAATGGGAATTTCTTTGAAGATATAAGTTGGGTTATCCTTTTATTTTCTAAACATTAGTTTTATCCTTTACCTCTTGAGCTTTCATCATTCTTTCAATTTCTAATTCTATAGACTCATGAACCGGATCAACCGTGACAGCAGATGGAGACTCAAAAACTATTTATCTTGAGTTTTTTAGTATCTTGGAGAGGAAAGAATCTAATTAGACGATATCTCTTACGTCCGCTAGTTTAAAGACTTCTTTGGGATCAAGAAGCGTCTACTAGTACCGTTGGTGGAAAATTAGAATTGGATTGTTATTTTAGTTTTCAATTATTGATTTGATTCACTAACGTTGGTGAGATATTGATTTGCACCTGGTTTAATTATTCTTGAGAGCCTTCCCTTATGACGTAAGGTCACTCAAAATATATCAAGAGTTTAACATTGACTTCTGATCATCTATTTTTAACAGACTCCTTTCTGTGCATGATCGATCATAAGTCAAGTTTCAAGTTTGTTGTTGTGCAGGTACAGAAGACTATTGAATATTAAAGACAAGAAGATTTTTCTTATTGGTTTTGTATCTTCGTGATTTTCTTCGTGCACAAACTTGATCGGCTGGGATCCGACTAGATCTAGTTTATATTTTGATAAAATTATTATTGACTAGTTATATTCAGATCGACAAGCTATCATTTGGTGGTACTTTTCAGTATCTGAATCTGGTGGTTCTTTATAACTCGATCTGGTTAAATTATTTAATCCAGATATTGGAAGATCTAAACCCCGACAAAAGAGTTTAACTGATTTTAAACTGGAAAAGCCTTTCTCATGCTTAACTGATTGTTTTCCTGAGATAGGAGAGCGATCACCAAAAAGATTAATCATTTACTATTAGGAAGACAATCGAAAGGGTTGAGTGCTTAAAGTCTTCAGAGAGACTGAAGCAACTTAAGATACTGGACTCTATCTTAGGATTCACGTGCATTGACCAGATTGGTTGTAGGCGCAGGGATACTGAGGAAACTAGGTAAATAGGGTTAGTTTACTTGGTCTCAATTGTACGATATTGGTATTGTCTTTTTATAGCGGCTTAATTCTAAGAGTATTCAAAACTGGACTAGGTCCCGAGGTTTTTCTGCATTTGCGGTTTCCTCGTTAACAAAATTATTGTGTCTGTGTTATTTCTTTTCCGCATTATATTTTGTTATATAATTGAAATATCACAGGTTGTGCGTTAAGATCAATCAATTAGAATATCCAACCTTTGGTTGTTGATTTACGGTCTTTGGTACCATTCAAGTAACTCGTATTATATTTAATCCGGCTCGCAGATTTCTATTTGCTGATTGCGGATTGAATTAAGAGTTAGAGATATTGAGCTCTTTGATATACTTTACTCTAGATTGATTCTGACTGTCTAGTTTATTCTCTAGAAAGTATATTGGAGTAATCCCTCTCAGATTTCCAAAGGAATTATTGGGTGTGGTTGTTAGACCCCCGCATTTTCAGCTCCAAGTACTGGTAAGATCAATTTTGTTCCTCCTAATAACCTTCTTCAAGCTGAAAATTTCAACGGGAGTAAAAGTAAAAAACTCTCTCCAGCAGCAGATGACTCAAGAAACCATGTATGTCATCCCTCTAGAACTGGTTAGTTGAGAACAGTTAAAAACATTCATGTCAACTGCTATTATTGCGGAAAGAAAGGTCGCACTGAAAGAAGAAGTCATCTTCGTTTACGGAATGAAAAACTTCATAACATTCTTATCTGGGTGTCTAAAGAAGTAATCAAACCCGCTTATCAGTGTACTTTTAGAAATTCATCTCACAATCAAGAAAAGTGTTGTGATGGGCCAATTCCTGATTATGAATATAACACAACTTCTACTTACAACTGTAAAAAGAACAGTGTTATATGGATAACTGATAATTCTGAAAGGTTTGTAAAGAGAAAGAGGTTTCGAAGGAAGAAGAAAACTTCAAACTCTTCTTTTTTCTTCAAAGATGATCTTGCTCCTAAAACAAGTGTTCCTGATTATATTCGCATCAATAATCGTGTTTCGGAACTCAAGAACAGTATCAACAGTCTCAAGCGCAAGATCAAGAAGGCAATAAAGCAGCTGGTTCAGGTATCTTCTGTCATTCTCTTGTTAATTCTTTTGAAGTTTCTCATAAGGCCTCTGTTTTATGCCAAGTAAGTGAAAAGGACAATATCAATACCCCTAATGAGCTTAATGCTCATCATATTACAACCTGACGAATTCCTTGTGTGTATCCTCTGTAAGACCATGGGATGATACACATAACTCTCAAGAAGATGTTTCTTTCTTGATAAATGGTCTGTGTTGTACTTGTTGTGTTGATCCTCCTTTATGAGCCTCGCTCCGGACACTTGTTGTGTGTTGTCTGTCAGATGTCTTGTTTAAAACTTTATTTTGTTCTTCCTCTATGATAGTTGAATTCCAACTTTGTCTTACACTCTTCGTGAGCCAAATTTTCCTGTCATATGTCCAGAACTTGTTTTCAACATGTTCCTAAACGTTTGCTCCTCTGAATTCCTGGTTTTTGATTTTTGGGTCATAACCTTGAATTTTGTGTACCCGACCTGTTACCATACAGTTACATTATTTGTAACCCTAAATTTTTCTTGTGAAAATCTCTTATATATATATATATCAAGTATCTCTTTTTGATATGTATACTAGTTTGGTAACATCAAGACTTCTCTTGTTTTTTGGTGTGCACAATGGAAGGATGTAATAAGAAATATAAGTTTGATGATGCCAAAGTCTTTGAACTTCACAAAGAACCCATCTCCACTGTTTGCTTTCAATAAATTGATTATGAAAAAGATCTTCCAGTTCAAATGTCTTTTCAGTTGGTTGTAAATCATCTTCAAGATTTTGAGGTCATTTGTGAACAACTTGAAATTGCATCAAAGAACCTTGCATTTCTGAAAACCAAGCTAACGAAAGCATCTGATGAAATCTCCCTTGTACGTTATTTGGTTGTTGATCTTGTATAAGTTTTTCTTGATGTTTTTTGATTGTTTAGGAAACTTCTTATGAGAATTTATTCTTGTATTTTTAAGAAGGATAACTAGAGTTTGGAATAACCATTATCGTGAGTACACATAACTATTGCCAACGTTTTCATCTTGAAGTGTTTCAGATTTATTTATTTAAATTCTAAGTTATTTGGAAGATGATTTTTACAGTATTGATCTTTATGGTTTTATATACTGCAAATTGTTATGGGATATGTTTTTTACGTCCGTGAATCTTGACTATCCCATATTTGTTCAAAAGGTAACTCTATTATATGTCGGTATGAAAGTATTGATAAAAGATAGAATGAACTTTTGACTACAAAAGTTAAGCCTTTTATGTCATTATGCAAATATTGATAGAAGAAAGGATGAGATTTTGTTTACAAATATTAAGTCTATTATATGTCAAATAGTGATGAAAAATATAATGAATCTTTGATTATTCCGCAGTATTGATATTTTCCTGATCCACATCTTTGTGTATGTACTGTGTTGCTTTGTAAGTTCTCTTATGTTGAGCATGACCAATTGAATTGATCATTTTCCTTGTGGTGAATTCAATTGAGATTTTTGGATACAAAGAAATCCTTCTTTATATTTGAGATTCATGTTTCATATGATTTGTTAATGTCCAAAGAAATCCTTCTTTTCTTGTGAAAGTAAAGGTCGCTCTTGTTGTTCTTTCGGGAATGAAATTTTATAGGGGAGAGTTCTTAATTGAACTTGTGCTTAATTGTAAAATCTTTTTGGGGAGTGCGGCTGTAGAATATTATAGGGGTTATCTTGTATCTTTATAAACTCCTTGATAAATGCATTTTGTAATGACCCGTCCCTCCACCGATACTGTCCCCACTTAGCCACTGCGGTCATCCACCGATCCCGCCCGAGCACGCTTAATTGCAGAGTTTTCTACCATCTCTGTAGCCAATTGTGCTGAAAACGCCTCTGTATAATGTAGACGTTCCTTGTCTCATGTGAGAGCAGTATCTGGAATAATCGCCCAGCATACTCCCCCACCCGAGAACAAGCGAACAACCCCTAATTGTATCCCAACTAACACCGATATTGTTTTCACTTACCCATTGCGGTTATCCAGCAGTGTAGGATTTTAAACGGCACTACTGCGGTCATCCAGTAGCAGCTTCTCGGGAGGTCACCCATCCTGTGACTACTTCCGGCCGAGCACGCTTAACTGAGAAGTTTTTTTCCCACAACTCAGTCAAGTGAACCCATCAGGCCTCGGTGTTAGGAAAGAACAAACCATTACCCATAGTCCATTCCATCGGCGAACCACTGCCGAAATCGGGGTATTACAATACCACCACCTTAAATTTGAGCCGTCCTCGGCTCCGGAATATATTTTCAAACCCATATCTCCGACGTTCCCTTCCCCTCATGAGAGCAGTACCTGACATATCCCGTCCAGCGTAATCTCTCACCCTCGGAAGGTGAACCGTCATCGGCTCTAATACCATTTTTAATGACCCGTCCCTCCACCGATACTGTCCCACTCAGCCACTGCGGTCATCCGGCAGTATGGGGTTTTCAACGGGCATCGCTGCGGTAATCCAGCAGAAACTTCCAGGATGGTCACCCATCCCTGGATTACTCCCGCCCGAGCAACGCTTAACTGCACAGTTTTCTGCCAACTCTGGAGCCAATTGTGCTGAAAAGGCCTCGGTATAATGTAGACGCTCCTTGTCTCATGTGAGAGCAGTATCTGGCATAATCGCCCAGCATACTCTCTCACTCGAGCACAAGCGAACGACCCCTAATTGTATCCCAACTAATACCGATATTTTTCCCACTTACCCACTGCGGTTATCCAGCAGTGTAGGATTTTAAACGGCACTACTGCGGTCATCCAGCAGCAGCTTTTCTGGAGGTCACTCATCCTGTGACTACTCCCGGCCGAGCACGCTTAACTGCGAAGTTTTTTTCCCACAACTCAGTTAAGTGAACCCATCAGGCCTCGGTGTTAGAAAAGGACAAACCATTACCTATATTTCATTCCATCGGTGAACCACTGCCGAAATCGGGGTATTACAATACCACCACCTTAAATTGGAGCCGTCCTCGGTTCCGGAATATATTTTCAAGCCCAGATCTCCGTCTTTCCTTTCCCCTCATGAGAGCAGTACCTGACATATCCCGTCCAGCGTACTCTCTCACCCTCGGAAGGTGAACCGTCGTCGGCTCTGATACCATTTGTAATGACTCGTCTCTCCACCGATATTGTTCGCACTTAGCCATTGCGGTCATTCGGAAGTGTAGGGTTTTCAACGGGCATCACTGCGGTAATCCAGCAGAAACTTCCCGGATGGTCACCCATCCCTAGATTGCTCCCGCCCGAGCACGCTTAACTGCAGAGTTTTCTACCAACTCTGGAGCCAATTGTGCTGAAAAGGCCTCGGTATAATGTAGAAGTTCCTTGTCTCATGTGAGAGCAATATCTGGCATAATCGCCCAGCATACTCCCCCACCTGAGCACAAGCGAACGACCCATAATTGTATCCCAACTAACACCGATATTATTCCCACTTACCCGCTGCGGTTATCCAGCAGTGTAGGATTTTAAAAGGCACTCCTGCGGTCATCCAGCAGCAGCTTCCCGGGAGGTCACCCATCCTGTGACTACTTCCGGCCGAGCACGCTTAACTGAGAAGTGTTTTCCACAACTCAGTCAAGTGAACCCATCAGGCCTCGGTGTTAGGAAAGGACAAACCATTACCTATATTCCATTCCATCGGCGAACCACTGCCGAAATCGGGGTATTACACATTTAGTTTCGACTAGGTGATGGCATCTAAACAAGTTGGTATGTTGTTCTCTTTTGGTCATGAAGTATCTCTATGAAAATTTCATGAGGATCCCACTAGTTTTCGTACCTTTACCAATTTATATTGACAAAAGGGGGAGAATTAATGTGTAGTTTACAATACAAATACATATGGTTTACGGATCATTATGTAAGGGGGAGTCGTTTTCATTGTGAGATGAAGTATTGACTAAAGGAGAGTGATAGATATCACCATAGTATTGTTGTCAAAGTTGTGATGCAATTGGACTTTGATGTTGTATAATGATACTATGACACCCTATAACAATGATTGAGAGCAACTGTTTTCTCATTGTTATAGCTTCACATCTTCAACAAATATGATGCTGAGTTAAACACATTTAGAATCATTGGAGTACTTGGAAATGACGAAGATTTCGAGTAATGTTGAAGAACCAAGGAGATCAAGCATTTGGATGAGAAGCTATAAAGTTTATTTATTTTATAATCCATATGTATTGATAGTTTTGTCACTAAAATTGACAATGAGGTAGATTGTTAGAGCACTGCTCGGTCGAACTCGCAAGCGTTGCTATCTCAAGCTTGTTTGTCAATGTTAATGATCAAAACTGTAAGTCTTGATTTCTAGTCTACTTATAGTAATGTCTCGGACTAGGATAGATTGTGTAGTTGAGCATTAGACTTCACGGCGTTCATCAATTGAAGACGTAGAACTACTAAGGAGAGCTTGTGGAACTTCATCAAAAAAAATTATGTGGAGACTAAAGCTCATCTATCACTTGGAAAGTCTATTTCTACTTTATCTCCTATATTGAGACAAAAGTCGTATTGCTATAGTTTTCAATCATGCACATTTGAGATTTCGAGCTGAATTTAACTCGCTTACATATTTCTCGAAATATGTGTTGGTAAGCTTTCGCTTCAGCCAAGTTCATCTTATATTCTTGACGAAAGTCAAAAGATGATCATGTGAAAATCGCCGAGTAACATCTTACATGGTTTGTATGATACAATCATTTGGTGTAGACTTAGAATGTTTTGTTATGATTATTTCAATAACTTGAAAATTGCTTTGATGCTAATAATGTGTGAAAACGGCTATTGTCATCCTCTAAGAAAGTTTCAATGATTGAAATGGAGTTTATAACACTTAACCAACATTGGATTATATACATGTTATGCACTCTTGCATATATGTGATCCATGTCCGGGAACCATAGTATGCATACCCGTATGCGTACCTGTTGGTTTGAGAAGTCCGGGAGCCTAAGTACACATACTCATACGTATACTGGCGTAAGGTTCATGTCTGGAAAATTCTGCTGGGTTTGGAGGTATGCGTACCCGTTCGCATACTGACGAAAACCAAACTTGGCCTGGCTATTCAAGTATGTATACCCGTTTGCATATTTGAGTGGTTAAAGTTCTAAAATCGGTTGTGACATGAAAAATACATTTATATAATAAGGAATGCATTCTTTTCAAACCGTGGATATAATATTCATGAATTGATTCGAGTGAATCAAACCAATTTTGCTTCAATTGAGTTCTTTTATACTTCTATAAGAATATAGCAATTGAACAACTCTTTCACCAGTTTCATTTGAGTCATTTGAACTAGTTATGGTTAAGATGAATAAGGTTGATATGAGAGTGTTCATACAGCTAACCTGGGTTAACTACTGTTAAGCCAACATGGTGTACACGTTTAGGTACGGTTACATAAACCTAAATGAGGGTACATTTCATTTGTGTATAACAAGCTAAGTTCGATCTAACGGTTGAAAGATATTAACTTGAATCTAATCAGGTTTTCATCTAACGGTGAATATTGAATGCTTTGTTACCAAGGTAACATTGACTGCAAACCCTAATTTGAAACCTATATAAAGGAGAACTCTAGCAACTGGGAAACCTAATCCCCACAACTCATGTGTGATACTAGTTACGACTAGAATCGATTCTCCTTTAACCTTAGGTTTTTCACGAAACCCTGTAGGTTAACGGATTGAAGACTTCATTGGGATTGTGAAGCCATACCCAACTATTTTCTCTGTAGTTGCGTGTTCTGATCTTACTTTTACTATCGTGATTGAGTATTATCTTTGCTAAGATTTGCTTGAGATTTATCTCCGATGGATAAGATTAAAACTAGTCACAAACATATTCGTATCATCGTTTGTGATTCCACAATATCTTGTTTCGTTACCATACGATTAAGATTATTGTGAAGTGATTGATATTACTAGGTTGTTCTTCGGGAATATAAGTCCGGTTTATCAATTGGTTCATGTGTACACGTTTAGGTACGGTTACATAAACCTAAATGAGGGTACATTTCATTTGAGTATAACAAGCTAAGTTCGATCTAACGGTTGGAAGATTTTAGCTTGAATCTAATCAAGTTTATATCTTACGGTGAATATTTAATGCTTTGTTACCAAGGTAACATTGATTCCAAACCCAGATTTGAAAACTATATAAAGGAGAACTCTAACAACTGGGAAACCTAATACCCACACCTCATGTGTGATAATATTTACGACAAGAGTCGATTCTCCTTTAACCTTAGGTTTTTCACGAAACCCTGTAGGTTAACGACTTGAATACTTCATTGGGATTGTGAAGCCAGACCCAACTATTTTCTCTGTAGTTGTGTGTTCTGATCTTACTTTTACTATCGTGATTGATTATTATATTTGCTAAGATTGCTTGAGATTTATCTCCGATAAGTAAGATTAAAACTAGTCACAAACATATTCGTCTCATCGTTTGTGATTCCACAATATCTTGTTTCGCTACCATACGATTAAGATTATTGTGAGGTGATTGATAATAGTAGGTTGTTCTTCGGGAATATAAGTCCGATTTATATGCATTTGCGGTTTCCTCGTTAACAATATTTCTGGTGTCTGTGTTATTTCAGTTTCCGCATTATATTGTTTTATCTTTATAATTGAAATAATACAGGTTGTGCGTTAGATCATAAATTAGAGTAATCCAACCTTTGGTTGTTGATTGAAATTGATTGATCCTTGAATATTGGTCTTTGGTATCGTTCAAGTTATTTCTCTTATGTTCAATCGGTCTCGCAAATTCCTATTTGTTGATTGCGGATTGAATTAAGAGATAAAGATATAAACTCTTTGATATATTTTTTTCTAGATTGAGTCTGACTATCTAGTTGATTTTCTTGAAAGTATATTTGAGTTTGTCTATTCAATTGCCAAACGAAATATTGGGTGTGATTGTTAGACCCCCGCTTTTTCAAATTATAATAAACAATTATAATTGCGAAAATAGAAAAGTAAAAGACACAATAAGATTTTATTAACGAGGAAAACTGCAAGTGCAGAAAAACCCCGGGACCTAGTTCAGAATTGAATACTCTCAGAATTAAGACGCTATACAAAATTTAAACCAACTTCTTGTAGTTAAGACCAAGCAACTACCTCTAGTTCACTTAGTTTCCTCAGTATCCATGCGCTTCCGACTTCGAAGGTCACGCACTGGTACAATTCCTTTGGATCGTATTCCAAACAGTAAAAGAACAACAAATCTGTTTGGTAACAACTCTATTGATTCTTTTCAAGATACAGATATCTCAAGTCATACGCAAAGGTCTTCCGTTTAATCTAATAAACTCCTTTGTCCGGTTAGATTAATCTATCCAATAACTACAAAAGCAGTTAAGTTTAGATTCTTACTCAATCAAAATAAATCTCAAAGAGATATATTGAGAATGTCGATCTCACGCAACTAATCAAACGAATAAATGTGATTCTAGTTGGATCCCAGTCGACCAAGTTTTGTGCACACACAAAGATATGAGAACTAATAAGAAATCTTCTTCGTCTTCAAATCTTCTTTAATCTTCAATAAACACCTGCATAACACCACTTGAATCTCTTGTGATCAGTCACACACAGAACGGAGTCTGTTAACATGGATTATCACAAGATGTCTTTAGATCTATAAACAGTTCTAAAGATCCCGTCGATACTTCGATCTAGTTTGAGTGAATCTTATATCAGAAAAGAAGATTCTCAAGAATAAACAAACTAGGTACAATCAAAGTTTCAACAACCGTTAGTCAATCAAATAAATCGAAAACTAATAACACTGCAGTTATCTAGTTTCCCACCAACGGTACTCGTAGAGATTCTTGATCCTACAGAAGTCTTTAAATGAGCGGTCGTAAGAGATTTTACCTAATTAGGGTACTTTCCTCTCTGAATAGACGGCTCCACCAGAAACAACAAGAATGAAGTTTTCCTGGCACTTAGGATAGTTTGCTAGAAATGCAAACTTAGGTATTTATAGACCAAGGATGTTTGGACACCAAGGAATTTCTATTACCGAAAATATTCTCAAGATATGCAATGAATAGCAAAATTCGGTTTTCCTAATTCCAATAAATGCTTGTCCAAAATTTCCAAAATATCTCAATAGAAAATCTCCAATTAGTAAATGCAAATTACTAATTTTTATTCTCTACAGATATGCATTTAATTGCTGGTAATTAAAGCATATAAAACCAAAAACCTTAATTAAAAGATTATCAATTTATTTCGGCACATGATCTCTTTGATTACTAAGGAATATCTTTGAACAATAAATGATAAGAGTTATTGTACGTGTTCAAAGTATGTTGACATATCTTCACTGCAAATCCTTATTCATATTTACATGGATTTACATTCTTGGAATCGGTTATACCGCACTTCCAGACAAGTTTAGAATTGGTTGACTTGTATTCCAAGATAACTATGTGCTTGATCAAATATTAAGTCACATATATGGGTTCAATTTCCCAATCACTAGGATCGGTTATACCTCAATATGGATATACTTGTGATCGGTCGCACAAGTTACCAAGACCGGTTACATCAACTCCAGGATCGGTTACCATATTCCCATGGTATTGCTTGTGATCAGTCACACCAGTTACTAGGATCAGTACACCAATTACCAGGACCGGTTACCAATTACAAGGATCGATTACACAATACTATGTGATCGATCACACTAATTACTAAGATCGGTTACACCAATTACTAGGACCGGTCACATCAGTTACAAATATGGATCATACTATCTCATGGTGATTACTTAGGATCGGTTACACCAATTAATAAAAACTAGCCATACCAAATCATAATCTAGGCATTGTGATTAGTTATACCAAGATACATAACAAAGTTACGGTCGGTTCTACCATCTCACACATATTGGTAATCCAAAGATTTGCAATGAATAGCCGTACCAATAAGCCTAATTATTTCCCTTTCGATTCATAAAACAAGTTCACGAATGTACTTCTTTTAAACGAATGTAAAACATTGTTTCCTAGGATGAAATCTTCACCATAACCTATTCACAAAATCATAATAGTATATACAAGATTATGTCGATGTCATATCTACGAAGTTCAAAAGATAAGTGTTATACTTCGTAGTCTAAATCTTCACCATAACTCAGTCTCTTCAAATGTTTCCATCTAGATGAATAGACTCTTTAGTTGTTTCCTTAGTCTAAAGAGTCTATTCATAAAAGACGGCGCTGCGGCTACGGAGCCGTAGAGAAGAATAGGGTTTGAAGGGTTTTGAAGTTCCATTTTCTTTAATTCGGTTTTGTTTAGCTAGTTTGATTTGAATATGTTTGTGGCTTTTGAGAAAGCCATGTCTAGCTAGAGCCATGTTAGGGTTTAGATGGAAACCAATTTAATTATATACTCTACAATGATATTTCTAATAATGATTTGATTGATTAGTAATTTCTCTTCATATAAAGCTTGGTGTTTAATCGTTTATGTGATTTTCTTGATTATTTATGCTTTTCGATTGATATTTCATGCTTGGGTTAAGTCATTTGACGTGGTATGCTTTAGGATTGATAGGTAATGCTTTAGAATCACTACCCACGAAGCGAAGGAAATTACAATGGAGAAACTAGAATTTAGAATTTAAACATGCCATCTTCCGAGACATGATATTTATTTCGAGATTTGCCTTAAGTTATAAATAGAGATTAGTAGAGTTTTATATGATTGAATTGGTGGAAATCGAAGACCCTAATAACCCTTTAACATTTTGGTTTCGCCTTTATTATTTAAAGTTTCATTTTGTCCGAATTTCCGAAAACTCTCGAAAACATATTATTGTTGATTACTGATTTTTGATATTAATTAGTAGTGGTATTTCACACTCCTCGTGGGAACGACCTGTACTTGCCATTGTTTACGAGTTAGACACTGTGCACTTACAGTATATTTATTGTAGGTTTCATACAAATATAACCATGTCACATCACTAGAGTATTATACAATATGTGCAGTATATACAACTTCACAGTTATGTTTTCAATATAGCACGACTTGAAAGATACGTTAGGAATGAAACAGTTCAAGTCAATATTATTAACCTCAAGAGGAAGGATGATGTCGTCATTGTAGTTCGATTCTTCTTCATATTCTTCAGGTCTTCGAAGTAATACTTGTATGTATCAGCATTCCTAGACTTTCTAGTCTAACATAAACGAAGTTGACTCTAGTATGCAATCAAGCGACTTTAGATGAGTTTTGACACACTAAAATATGACAACCAAACTTGACATATCAAAGCTTGGTGAGTTCAACCGAGCTATGCTCTAACATATGCATATTGGTTTGCTTGGTGTCTGCAAAAGTTAATGTCTTATTGAAGGTATTATAATTTAATCTCTTTGATCTACAAAATATATCTTTATTTTTGGTAGGACATAAACTGAATTCTCTGAAGTTTCTTAATAATCGATGTAGTATGTTGTCATACTTAACATTTTGTATACCAAATTTATGTTGTAATGAGTTTGAAGTCCTTGTAATTAATGTAACATGGTTTTAGTAATTTATTAATGTTAGAGCATTGCTCGGTTGAATCCACCAAGCATTGGTACGTCAAGGTTGGTTGTCATATTTTAGTATCGAAACTCATAAGTCGCTTGATTCGATTACCAGAGTCAACTTCGTTAGTTTAGATTAGGAAGTCTAGAAATGTGGAGGCATACAAGTATTACTCGGAAGACCTGAAGATTCCGAAGACGTATCGACATCGGCGATAACATCACCCTTCCACGTGAGGTTAGTAATACATGACTTTACTTGTTTCGATTTATATATCTTAAGCTTTCAAGTAGTTTCTGATTGAAAACATAACATGCAGAGTTATATATATGAAACTCTAGTATAATTTTGATCATCATGTGGTGATCAAAGTGTCAAGAAACAATATATATCTTGCTAATATAAAGAAAAAAGGTATTTTGGTTGGTCACAAAAGGACAAAATAGCTTGGTGTAACCTTGATAGGGGTAGGATCTATTTACATGGTTATATCGACATAATCTTCACATTTTAGCGCCATTTTTTCTATTGAGTCCAACCGGTAATGAATTTGAAGCTAATATTTGGTGACATGTTCCCCATACAAAACTCTACATTCCTACCAAAAATGAGAGTATCCTAGAATACGAAACCCTCACCATCCACAAATTTTAATTTCAATCATTAATCTTCAACGGCTGATATTCAAAATCGTGGATTTATACATCTCGGAATGCGTCATTTTTGGACTCAGTAAAAAAAATGGCGCTAAAATGTGAAGATTATGTCAATATAACCATGTCAACAGATCCCACCCCTTACTAATATGACCTTAAAAAGGTACAATAAATCAGTGCTCACATATGCAACCTTATATATTCACATATTTACAAAAATGTCATTGTTATAAAAATACATCAAATTTTTTTGGAACTTGATATCTTTCAGATTTTTGTAAAATTAACATATTTGGAAAGCTCTTTGAAATACCTATATAATGAGTATAAATAAGAATATTAAATTTTATTTTACGAAAAACATTATTATTATCAAATTTGGTGTTGTTAAAAGAGTAAAATTCAAGTATGTGCATCGCACATGTGGCATCACTAGTATCAATAGTGATAAGTGCTTTATATTGGTATATTGATTTACGAATTATAATGCTTATCTTTTGAACTTTTTATATTATGACATCGACATAACCTTTGTAACTCGTTACTAGATTTTATAGTGAACATAGGTTTGATTCAATGTAGTCGATTTCGGCCGAAATTCCGGCGATTTTTCCGTTTTCGGTCATGGAGGAGCCGATATTGATATTCTCGCCAAGACGAGTTTCCACCGGAAAACTCACTGGAATTGTTCATTTTCGGCTAAAATTTCGGCCGAAATCTCGGTTTTTTATTTTAATTTTGGTTTAACAGTTTCATGGAGTCTCTAATTCAATTTAAACTCTTCAGTTTTCATCGGTTGCAAGATCAATTGGTGAAAAGAATCAAGAATCTAAGAAATCAAAACACAAAAGAGTAATAATTGGTAAATCAAATTAATTAAAGAATATGATCAATCCCATCATAAAGAAACAAAACCCTGAATTTGGATACACTCTAAAATTACAGTGCATCATTTAGTGATTCAAAAGAAACGAGAAAAGAAATAAACCCCAGTTTCTAAATTATAATGAGCAGAGACTTGTTAAAATGCCCACATCCACACGATACGAGAAGAAACATTCTGTTCCATGAGAGAGTTTTAGTATGAGTGAAAGACAAAGAAATTTTTTCTCGTAAAAGAAGAAAGAGAACTAATAGTATAATCCCCAAAGGGTATACATGTGTTGCGGCTTTATGAGAGTTGATTACAAGAGTTTGACACGTCTCTGACTCTACTCTTTTGTACAAATTTCACAAGTATAAAAAAGAAGCCTAAAATGGTCCCTCCGGAATTCCGGCCGGTTGTCTCGGTGTCTCGGACCCAGGAAAGGCAGTCCGAGATACGAAATCGACCACATTGGTTTGATTCATGACTATAAAACTATGTTTAATTACATAAGTTTAAGAAAGTAGATGTACGAACTTGTTTCGTAGTCAAAAGGAAATCAAAAAAATTGATAGTCCGGTTTTCATTGAAGATCTTAAGGTTCGACCGATCATAACTTATATAAGGAATCAAGGTAGAATAGATCCTAGCTTATGTTGGGAGTCAAGGTAAAACTGATACTAACTTGCTTTAGGTATCTTGGGAGAACCGGTCCTAATAGGCAAAACCGATTCCTATAAGTCACATACACTTTAGGGTTTGTGTGAATTGAAAATTGGGCTTGCAAAATAGGAAAGTTCAAGATGTCGACATAGTGAGTAATCTGAACATGTGTTGAACTCTTATTTCATAATTGTTCAAAGATATTCCTTGATCGAAGCGGATCCGTGAAAAATGCTCGGCTAGAGCTTGAGCCGTGTAGCTATATATCAGGTGATATGAGCCAATAAAGGTGACACATCATCAGTAATATGAACCCTTGGATGTAAAATAAACAATGGCTGAAATAATTTGTCATTTTCCTTTGTCAAACCCATTTGTTCACGGATCCGCTTCGTAAAAAAAAGAAACAAACAAAGCATCTACCGAATATATATACAGTAGAACCTCCATATATTGATACTCGATATATTAATAACCTCTATATATTAATAAATGATTATGGTTTCAAATTGGGCCAGTTATAAATAGTTTTAACCTCTGCAGTTTAGTTAGGCCGGCCAAACGAAGCGAGGGAGAACTCTATATATGGTGACTTTATGTCAATCTTTACATTCCTTCAAGCCCAACAACAACAGACACAACAAAATCAAGAACAGGTAAGACTGGATGAACTGAAGAAAACCATCATCGTCTAATTCTAGAGGTGTAAAAGATACGATTAAGGACTAGTCGCTCAGATTTTTATAACTAATAACTACTATTATAAGGATGAGCAGACATATTGTTGAAGAGTACTTGGTGAGAGGATTTTGCCCAACTGGAATAAATTTCCCAACAACTGCTAGAGGCCAACTGGAAAATGGAAAAGCAACAAAAGGAAACAACAACATAGATCTAAGAACACAATTCAGACAAAGCTCGAAACAAAAATTCTGAATTCATTAAAATTAAAACTGACCTGATAAAACCGATAATAATAGAAGTAAGCCATAGCTGCCAACTGAGCCTAACAGTCCCAGTAAACTTTCCAAGAAAAATGATGATAACGACCTGGATAGGAGAATAATGGGCCCATAATTCGTAAAAGAAATGCATAAATAAAATAGGACAGGCGAACCATCATTATCTAACCTGAAGTACAAGAGTGACTGCTACGATGACCAACAAGCGGCGGTTTTTGCTCACTCCACACAAAATGTTCAACTTATCTGGCTTGCGGGCATTGAATACATTGAATAACTACAAATTTGATTTTCAGTTATTAGCCTTCCTATTAATATATTTTGTAGTTATCCCAGGGTACTGATAGATTGAAAAAACTGATGGCAAAAATGTCTTTAAAAATCTGTTTAACGATAACAATTTGTTCTCTTGAACTTCGCAGTCTTTATTGATAAAAAAAAACTTGCCTGACAAAAGACGAACGCATTAAAGATCAAAGTATTCTTCTCTGTGATATCATGTTTGTTATTCCCTAAATGCAGAATACTCAAACCCTTGAAGTTGAGAATGAGGAGCACAGTAACTTGATATATAACCTACAATCTCCAAACAGAAGCTAATTTAAATTGGTAACCAGGGCAAGACAAAGTTCCTCTGCCTAAAGATATACCTGTACAGCAAAGTTCCTCCACATGATATTCGTAATGAGCGTTTCCCTGACAAAACAAACCAGCCATCAAGCAACATTCTCCTGTAAAAATATAGTATGATTGCCTAGATGATGGTGGCCAGAATCTGAACAATATATTCAGTTTGAGAACCATAACTAAAAAATTCTGTCTCTAATGTTATTATGATTTTATTTGTTAATAATCTCTACTGTTATTCAATTAAGTAATTTTCATTTTTATGCCTTCTTATAGATAAATCCTTCTTCATAACAAGTTAATATTACACAAAAACCATGTAGCCATCACTATATAGATAAATCCCTCTTCATTTTTGGGCCTTCTCTGTAAGTCTTGCCCCACCATCACTGGTCAACCAATATTGAGCCGCAACATGAAAACTTAATAGTGCAACAGCCTACATGTCTCTGTGTGGGGTTAGACCTTCCTTAAGCTCGTATGTAGAAATTTGGGTATTGGGTGTGGTTGAAAGCCACAAAGGTCACTAAGTGTAAACTTTCTGCATTAGGCCTTCTGTATGTGTTTCACAAATGACGTACATATGTGGTAGCCAAGGTAGAGGGTGTCCCACAAAAACACAGCGGTAAAAATACAGTGGCCAATGAAACAAATCACACAAAAATGCTTGGGGAACAAAATCCTATATTGATATTCAATTCAGTTCTCCACCTATTCTAAAATCAAAGCATATCCTAAACAAATCCTTCAACTGGACATGATACTATAACCTTAACCTCCACCAACAATGCTTATGCAAGCACTACTAATAAATCAATATTAACCATGGAAAAATCTCAACTAGTCACACTAACTTATGAAGGAATTCTTCAAATATATGGACAAGAGATGCAACCGCATCTGAGTGAGAAAACACGAGAAGAAGAAAGTGTTTTTGTTCTGTATATTCATCCATTTCTAAGAGTTACCATATTCATTTGGTAAGCAAAATCTGAAGAAAAAAAAAATCCAAGAATACTAACTTTCGACCAATTGGAGTTCTGTCCATCAGATGATCCGTAGGTGGTTCAGTTGCCAATGCAAGTGCTCCAAAAGTGTCCATGATGAGATTAACCCAAAGGAGCTGTGAACATATAAATGTTGGTCTTTTTCAGAGGAAACATTGACCTAAGGGGAAATAATGAACTACACAAACCTGGACTGTGTTTAAAGGAACATTTCCCGAGGAAGTAGCAGCCACAAAATTAATAATGATTGCCCCAACATTAACTGTGAGTTGGAACAGAATGAACTTTTGCACGTTTGCATATACAGATCGACCCCGGCGGAGAACCTACATCTTACAGAAAATAAGATATCAGTGACATCGGAGAATGCCAAGGAATTCACAAATCACATGGGGTAACGAAGAATAAATATCATTACTTGATTGTGGAGGAGACGCTATTTTTCTAAATGATTTAGTTGACTGAGGACAGACTAAAACTTAAGTAGTTAGCACAGACCCAACCAAATTACATAAGTACCGACGCAGCGATCACCTATACAGTAACTATAACAAAAAACCTTTTTAAACAATTAACTGTCAAGATGATAATACATAGTCAGTATTACATTTCATGGTATGCGACCTTTGTTTCCCTTTACTTGGCATTTGTTACGGTAATAGTTACACTCTTCGCTACAGTAACGAAACAGTTAATGTTTCACTACGGAGAAAATGTTAACGTTTCATTCTGGAAACAAACAGATTTTATTTTATTTTGTGCAAGCAGAATATTCCAAACACACCTTTACAATTGAAGCAAAATTATCATCCAATATAATGATGTCCGAGCTTTCTTTTGCTAATTCAGTACCTTGGATTCCCATTGCAAGCCCTATATCAGCCTATAGTCCAAATGAAAGAAATAAAACGTGTGAGATGAAAAGTATACTATAAACTTAATTCAAACTTCACCAAGGACAATTTTGTTTAAAAGAAAGATTTAAAGTATAATAAGTTTCCACCAAGGGAACCTGCACACATGACACTTTTAGAGGTCATAGTCGCCGATGTACTAACATAAATTCCTCAACCAATCCATTTTGCTTCAATTTTTAGTCTAGTTTTTTCATATGAATCAAAATATAATTCATTTGATTCATGAAATATGACTGATTTAACCAACGAAACAGATATCCATACACCATACACATGCATGTGATACAACAAAATGTTTAAGACTTGCGAGGCGTCTGCCACATATTAGAAATAACAGATATGCCTTCGTTCATTGAGGATATGATGCAGAATAATACCTCTTTCAGTGCAGGAGCATCATTGGACACATCCCCAGTCACAGCAACAACATGACCTCCTCTCTGCAACGCTTTCACAAGCAAAAGTTTGTCATTAGGATAAGAGCTTCCCATTACCTGCAATTCAAACATAACGATGAATCAATTATTCATAATGCCAACCATTTAGTATTCCCTGGGTATCACAAAGTCATAAGCATTTTGGTTATAGGATTAAGAAATAATTTATGAACATTAATAACGAACATATAAGCATTAATATCATATCAATTCTATATTTGACCACTGATAGCTATCCAATATTTTCCTATAAGAAATGGATTAATAATTTCATACAAAAAAAAGAAAGCATTGCAACAAGAATAGTACTTTCTAAAAAGAACTGTGTCAACAGTAATCCATGTATCAAATACTGGTGAACACAGCAGTGGGAACAGCGGTCTTCATTATCCTCTTTAAGGTTTATAAAAGACCTAAAGAAATTTGAGGAAGATGAAATGGTGCTTATATTTAACTTTCTGAGAGTCACGCTTCCACTTGATCTGTTTAAAGACCACCTACATCTCCTTTTAGTTAGCGTGGATCGTTTTTCTTCTCTTTGGTTCACCTATTTTGTAGACAACACTCATATACACATTATGAGACAGCAGTCTGATATCTCAGTCTCTCCCTCTCCCATTCTCTTTAATGAAAAGAAAAACAGACAGGCCTATACGCCGAATAAAAGCCGCTGAAATCCTTATGAACTTTTCTCCTCTTCCCTCCCTTGAGATTGAACTGGATATAGCTTCTATTTTCTTCTGACTTGTAACGAAAAACTCTGATTACCACAATTACACCAAATATTCAACTTCTTAAAGTTAAAGCTTCTTTCTCAAATTAATCATACCAAACACTGTTTCCATGATTTATAAAGGGGGATACCACTATTAGCGGGGATGATACCAATTCAGCTATCCGACGGTCAGGATCTGTTAACATTTATTTGTCCTATACGGATTGGTATCACCCCCAAGTAATACCGGTATCCCCCTTTATAAATCGTGACTGTTTCCACGTGGTTATCATATACATCAGAAGTGTGACAAATCGAACTGTTGTGTCTGACGAGTTGCAGTGCCGGGGTTCCATCACTATATCACATCAGCTTCAATTCAGGACAACAAAATGCAAATGTTACATAAATGTTCAGGTCCTACCGAAATTTCTCCAGCAACTATGCCTCTTTCAGATTCAGACAACGTACGGAAAGCTGCTCCTTCTATGATATTTGGCTCCTTAGCATCAGCTACAGAACCAAGTATGCCACACTCCAAAGCTATTGCAGTTGCAGTCTGAAGATTGTACCCAGTAACCATGCGTACCTAATCTCAGACACATGAAAAGTCTCCAACTTCAAGATTGCCAAGACAAACACATACATGTCTAATAAAAATTGTTATGAGGGAGGGAGGGAGGGAGGGACACCTTAACACCAGCCCTAGTGCATAGCTTTACAGCTTCTTTAATTCCTGGCCGGCAAGAATCCTAAAACAAAATACAATTATTAGCAACAGAGACCTGTAAAGAAACCAACAAAACGATGGAGTAATCCTCAAGAACATCAAAAAGTTCACAACAGAGACATTCATGAGAAATAAAACGTAATGACTATGGATTTCATTTGTATAAACATATAAAATACTTCAATGAGGTCAAAGAAACAGAGATCATTCAGTGATGCAAACTGCTACCAGAAGACACAATAAAGAACAAATTAAAGCTAGCTTTAACAATAGTATATCCTGTGTACCTCTATCCCAACAATGGCCAACAGAACAAGTTCATCTTCGGGAATAACCCACTCAGCCAGACTGTCTTCATCCATTGGAACTTTATCTATCTCAAATGATCTGTAGGCAACAGCAACACATCGCAAGCTACCTGCAGCCATGTCTGAAATAGCGCTCTTGAAATATGTTGCCTGTGATCAGTAACACAGTTTTGGTTGGAATACGAAACACAATTGGATACATATTTCTTTTTCCTTCCAAATTTTAATTGAAAAAAATCTCCGGGGCGGGATAAATTTTCGATAGCATTGGTATTTTATACATTGAGCTTCTCTGAAGGATATGTGCATCTCTAGATATTAATCAAACAAAAAATATCTAACTCCTTGAAAGATGAGGAATGTGAGAATTTATTTACCATACTATTATCCATTTTTTTGCACGCACCGCCCACATCGAGGTATTCTGTGCATGAGCCTAAAACTATTTCGGCAGCACCTTTCCAATGAATATGAACTTGAGAGTCAGGCTGCAATCATAAGATTGTATTAGTGTGCATCACATATGTTATTAACTTGATCATTTCACATTTCGCGGAAATAAACAGGTTTGGAAGCAACATACTTTTATACAAACGATACTGGAAAACAAGTTTCTACAAATATAAAGAGAACGTCAATTCTCAACCAGTGCTTCAAAATAGTATGCACTACACATCACTAGCACTGAGGAAACAAGAAACAGAGGGATGTCCAGATTGTGTAAAAGAGTGCATTGCAGTCATAAATGGTCTTTCAGCGTCCAGGTGACAAGGACACAATATGACTTGGACATGCAAAGCTTTCTTTGTCTGCAAAAGGGGTCGGATTATTTTAGTTTGAACTATGTCATTGGATTTGAGAATCTTCTGTAATACACCATTTTACATGCCGCTAAATGTGAAATATAACATTTCAAACTTTGATGTATAACAGTTCTGCTGAATCACAGATGTAATAGCAAACTCTGACATATAACAGTTGTGTTGAATCAAATATGCCAAGATGAGACCATAATGTCCATACAAGCTGACATCCAGTCAAAAGTAACCTTGAGTTAGAATAACTCGGTGAACTTACCCAAAAGTGCAACATTTGACGGAATAACTCAAGGAACTTTTCGATGATAAACCAAGAGTGCTTTAAGTTTTTCAAAAATTCTCAAATATAAAGTCGAAGAGTATACAATGTGGTATCAGTATCATTAACTACATTACTAACATGCAGAGCAAATTTCTGATAGGGCGTACAAATCAAAGAAATGTCAAAGACAATATGTCAAATTTCTGATAGGGCGTACATAGATGATAGATACTAAATCCAAATTTGCGTTGACCAGAAAATAACCGAAAGTATCACAGAAATTCTAAACGCCCACAAATATGGACCAAATATGTAGCAATTCTGTCTATAAATACAGATATATCTTCACTTCTACTTGATAATGAAATTCTGAAGATGTTAAATTACCAGTTGCAAAGCGATACCACCCCGCTTTATCTCTGAATCGAACGGAAATACACGAAGGAGTTTGCATTGTGATCTTAGCTCATCGAAATTCATTCCAAGCTGACAGAATTGAAAATGACAGAGATGAGATCCAGAGAACAATAACCATCAGAAAGTACCCACTGAGGACATACTACCTTGACGCCCCACAAAAGCAGGGCCTTCTCCGTTGGAGACCCAGAAATCTCAACCTCGCCACCCTGACATAAAGTGACACGAAAATGTTCAGTAGCGCATTGCTTTTTTTTTTTTTTTTTAATCTTTGCTGCTATTTGCTGAGTATTTAACTATCTTCTAGATTACATCCTCTACCAAAACACTATAACAGGAGGGAAGAGTATGAAGACAATGCTCAACTTCTTCATTACCAGAAATCTCTACTAGACTCTAAAGATTTTCAGCTTACTACAGAATAAACAATATAACCGACCTACAATAGTACAAATCTCCAGCATGTTAGTAAAAATTAAGTTCACTAAAATTCAAATAGGCGAATCAACCCGACAAGAGAAGTAAGCTCACTAAAATTCAAATAGGCGAATCAACCAGACGAGAAGTGCAAAAGCTTACGAAAAGGCAACCATTAACAGCGGGAATACATTTTCCTGACTATCTCTCAATATACTCAGTGAAGTAGAATTGAATTACCTCAGATGTAAAGACACTCCCAGCAGTGTTCAGTGCAACACCTTCTTTAATTAGAGATTCTGCAGTGGCTGATAAAAGAGCACGGTCGTTAGTTGAACTTACCTTCTGCCCACCAATATAAGCGTCAACCACAGCCATCTGTGGAATTAAAAGATCTCAAATGAAATCCAACAGCCAGTGCGATAAGAGAACAATTAAACACCTGATTAGGGAGAAATTTCATTTTCCGGTGGAAAATATCAAAATCCTCCCGTAGAAATGCAAGCAAAAAAAATAAAAAATAAATATCATGAATCATGACAACTCACCTGATTCAAGGTCAATGTGCCTGTCTTGGTGCAAATGGTTGTTACGGTGCCCATTGTTTCACAGGCAGAAAGCCTCCGCACCTGTACCTCAAAAAAGTTAGTTAAACCACTGGATGTAAGTTATTAAGTTATAATAAAAGATCTGTAGGGTTGCTAGTTATGGCACAGTGATGTGAAGGGTCAATTTCCTTCAATTAATCGTGTAGATGGGATTGAAGACCGTGAATTGACCCGATTGACCGTCTGAAATCTTGCCAAAAAAATGCGAGTTTTGTGTTGTAGGGAACACCAATGGTTCTGAGTCCTATGTCACGCCTCTCATGGTGCTCAGATCCCTATCACAATTGAAGGTCCAAGAAGTTCTTATTGTCCTTTATTCTGGTGGACTAAAGCTATGTAAAACTTTAGATGCCTGTTTTTGTTTTGTTCTAATCGAACACATCTGCTTTTTCATCCCCTTCATACACGCGGAGGAAAATTTCGATCGTATAGATCTGACCTTAAAATTTATGCCCTTAAAATTTTAGACATGTTCCAGATACAACGGTCTTCAAGGGTTGATTTGATCAAATTTTCAGACTGAATCAACTCAATGTCATCATCCCATTTGCATCAGTAGACAAATACCCAACCCCTTCTACATCATTGTACCCAGAACACAAAATAATTCTTATAATAACCAAAGAAATATATATCAAATCATAAACATACCAGAGCCTTGTCTGACATCATCTTCCACATTGAATAAGCAGCGCTGCATCAGAGACAAACATGATCTCAGCTAATCAAATATAGGTGTCTCAATAACCCAGTAGCTATTGTAGACAACTCAAAAACTGAAACAAGGTTCAGATTTCCAGAAAAATAGTAAACCGAACAGTATAAACACAAAACAATAATATAAATCAAAGTAATCGTGATCAGAAAGGTCTTACGTTGTGCTAACTGCTAAGGGAAGACCTTCAGGCACTGCAACAACCACAATGGTGACCTAAATGGGTAGGCGATTAATTTAGTACCAAATCAGGAAACTACAGTTACAAAAATATATTTAAAAAAAAAAAGTGCACACACCGCAACAATGACAATTTTAATAACTTCCTCTACCGCATCACCAGCACTTGTCTTTTTTTTGATGAATTGAATAGATTTATCTGGATTTTTTGCCAGACCAGCAAAGTATCTGAAAGAAAAAAGTTAATAGAAGTAAAATCTACAGAATTGTATAGTTGACATAATTCAGTTGCTAAACTCAGATTCACCTGATCAAAGGAACAAGCAACACCAAAAGAGCAACTGCAAGCCCAACTATGCCAACAAAAGTTGCCAGACTATTCAACTGTACCTATGATAGCTCATCCACGAACATTTACGTGTAAGCTATGTGTATTTATGTTTATCACTAAAGCGAAACATTTTTAAGAAAACAAACCTGCAAGGGAGTTTGTTCACCAGCATCCTCCAGTATACTATCCATCTCCAATCCCCTCACAGTGTTTTTTCCGACCACAGTTACCTGAAAAGGGAACATACCGTTCAGTATATAACACTGCTGGGATTCAGTATATATACTTTCAGCGACTAAGTATGATCCATGTTTCCCTTCAGCAGTATAGAAGAACCATAGACAAAAAACAATTAAATCTAAATAAGTAACTTGAGTAACTCCTGTAAACAAATGAGACTTTTTATCTTTACCAGCATAGTGCCGTAACCATCAGCGACTTGACATCCAGACATCAAAAATGGACGCTTGCTGTCTTTCTTTACCTGAAACATAACATCATGGTGGAGGAAGATAGTTAAACAGCAACTACAATGAGAATAGCCCTTCACTGGTAACAAAAGCAACTTACAATCTTGCTTTCACCAGTCGTACAAGACTCATCAACGGAAAGAGAGTGGCCAGAAATCAGAACTCCATCTGCAGGGACCTGAAAAAAATTGGATTCAAGTTCAGATTAGGGAAGCAAATCAGCACAAAGCACCAGAGAAAATTAGGAACACCATCAAATAACCTAATTAACGTAATTCACCTGATCACCAGTTTTTAGAGGAACAACATCACCAACAACAAGATCAAATATTGAAACCTCAACTCTTTTACCAACTCTCATGACCTGCAAAGGTTATGTTATGTATGTTAATCTAAACAAAGACAACCAAGGATGAGAAGCACTGTGTCTAGAATTCAAACCTCCATACGTATATTTTGCTTCTTGACATTCAAATTGTGAAACTGAAGAGAATGTTGGTAATCACTGGTGCCTAAAAATTTCAAGGAAAATAAGAATTACCAAAATTGATGTGAACGCAAGTGAAGAAAAGAAGAGCTACACGTGAGCTTCAGATATTAAATTCGGTTACCTGTAACAACGATAACAAGAAAAACTGCAAAGGCAATGCTGCACCCATCATACCACCCTTCTTTGATACCCTGGATATATAGACTTAAAAAAGTAAATAAATTGCAGGATTTTAATTAAAAAAAAAAAAAGCTAGGTAAAAACGGTAGAAATCCCCAAAACTGTAGAAAACCAGAACAAGCAAAACAAAAGCTTGGCAAACAGATACGCATTCACATGCATTGAGATTGGCACATAAACTGTCCCTAGAAAGCTGAAATGCAGAGAGCATATATTGCAGAGAGCATATATATTCACCTAACAGAGATGGTGGATGGTTAGTAGACAAAGTAACAACATGACTTTATCAATAAATCACAGACCCTCTTTTGAATAATCTAAAACGCTACCCTAAATCTTTGGCAACCCTCATGTTCTACACCAATTTACTGCAAAAGGACAAGGATGCTTGAAAGTCGGAGAAAGAATTAAGTACACATGTTGTTTTTCATACATAAACAACTTGTGTTCCGATTTTGCATGGAATCTGTCTTAAAGCTAAAACTGGTATGGTTGATGAGCTTTAAAACATGTTATATTACCAAATGCAGACAGAGATGAGACTTCATAATCTTCCGAGGTCAGCAACATGGCAAGTAAAGGGTTATACTTGCAGATTTCCTTATGTCCACTTATCTGAACCAAGGAAGACTACCAGAGAGAAAAAGCACCCCATTTCAGGCTTAACTTATACAAAACCCCTACCGTAACAACTATTGACTTATGAGACGCTGTACCAGTTTATTGTTCCATCCACATCTTCAAAACATTCATTCATCAACTCAAAGTAGGATGCTATGGACCCGCCCTTTATTTGAAGAGTATACCTGCATAGGCTTTATTGGGGCCATACTTCGATACAGTTATCAGGTACTCAACTAGTTAACCTTGCGTAACTACTCTGGCGAACAAGCGCACAATCCCTTAGATTCTATGTTCAGGCAAAAAACTACTACAGCATGAACAATCTTGTTGGGATATAAAGACCATTCGTCCACATATTATGCACATGTGATAAACTCATGAAATCCTTGAGAAGCAAATTGCAGTGCCTTGAGAATTGCTTTGTGGCATATAACAATATGTCACCATAAATCTTCTAACAAAGATGATAAATACACTCTCGACAACACCACATTTAAACTCACCTCTGACTTTATCCCCAAAGCTAAGGATGCTATTGCAGCGATAATCAAGATGATAATGGTTAGGTTCTGCAAGGCTTCCCAGAGGGACATCTACAATAACAAATGTAAATGAACGATACCAGCAGTTACATCAGTTCTTCACGACCGAGAACACTGAAACGTTAACCGTTAGATGAATGAATTCGAATATATTCAATTAACAGGAGAGATGGGGAATAATGATCAGCCGCCACTTACCAGAAAGCTTTGGGGGAGTTTACAAGGACATGTGTTGGAACCAAATGCTTGCATCCGATGTTGTAAATCGGCATCGTCTCCATTGATGCCCTTCTCCAGATCTGTCTTTAACTTAATTGATAGTCCACCAACCTGATGTAAAACATGATGGAGGTTTAACGCATAATGAGTACAAAACCTGGGTAGATCAAATATAATACAAAAGTTTCAATACTTGCACACTTACACCACCATGCTCTTCTAAGGTAGCAAAGTCATTATTTCCTGTCATTGTAACAAGTTGATCTTGTCGAATTCCAAAGTCACCGCTGGAAACTAGTAAGAGGTAATAAGTATACATACAAGAAAAGGAAGCAAGATTAGTATCAGATGTGAAACCTGTACTGTACAGAAGTCTACAAATACAGCATAAGTATTTCATGATAGACTAAACGGTTTCCTTAAAGAGTCGTTTAAGAGTACATAATGGACGTTAACTTCAACCTACGGGAAAGAAAACAACAGTTGCATTTACCAAAAACATAGAGAAGCTCAAACTTATCAGATATGGGGACTGAAAATTAAACTCGAGGTTTGCAGAGATTTAACATACCCTTGATACTTAGCGCAGCTTCTCGAAAAAGAAATGCAGCCTAAAAGATAGAAGATCAGGAATTAGAATAAAAACACAAAATCAGCTACTAAGTAAGAGTATATCTGATAGAATATGTAACATTACTCGTGTCACTTGTGCCTGTGTTCTGATCTTTCTTATTAGTAACTTTCTCGCTTCATCGTCATCATCTTCTTCTTCTTCCTCCTCCTCCTCCTCCTCTTCTAATTCGTCTACATCTTCCACTACTTCTTCAACTTCTTCTTCCTTTTCCTTTTTCAGGTCCAATGCATATAAGCATCGACCGTAAGCATTTTGGATAAGTGCAGTTTTCTACAAGAAGTTACAAATACCGTAAGTTCAATTCATTAGTATAATAAGTTCAATTCATTAGTATAATAAGCGAACGAGGAGAAATTTCCAGCCTAATTTCAACCAGATACAAGTTATATAGAAGCCAAATTGGTTTGCCACTGTTACTGAAACATGTTAACTAGTTTCAAGCAAGAGACCACATGATGGGAGACTGGCAGTGGATACTTGTCCTACATAACAAAATTACGGGACAAATGATATAGGCTTGCGTTCAGTGAATATAAACTACCCTATGACAAAAAAAAATCACAAAATACTAGAGAAAAAACTCAACCAGAATAACCAAAATTCACAAAGACTTACTGTCCTTACTCCCAGGGGTATGATATGAGCAATAGATTTAAGATGACCAAAATAGCTCTCGTCATCTTCCCTGCAAGAATCGAACTGCCATCGATTGGGCGAAATTCGTAAGTTGCTCATAGTTGAAGCAATTAGATCTGAGATGACTTTGAGAACTATGCCGAAAGTCTTCTCGAGATCACAAAGAAAAAAACTCCATTAATAAAAGGAATCAATTCTCTCGAGTTTAAAATTACTTGAGAGTCTACGAAGTCTAAATAAGACCACATCTTTCATTTTTAAAATGGTACATCTCGAGGCAAATAGTACCCCTATCAGCAGCCATGGATTCTCTTGAAAAGTTCCATGTTGATCACTTTATCAGAAAGACGAAGGAGATAAAAGAGTCAAGACTTTACTAGTAAAAAGAGTGTATCTTGAAACAGTAATGTCCCAGAAGGAAACGGAATACGTATAGATTCTTTCGATCTGTGTCTCTTCCCCATTCTACAGTTTCAGACGAGGATACAGAGAACAGAGATCAAGTTGGCGGAAGTTCGAGAGTATCCGAGGGTGGGAAGAAAATGTCGTCAAACTCTCTTCTTCTTTTTAAATGGACTAGTGCCCTTACTAAGGAGAGGCCAAAACGTGGCAAAGTTATTTTAGTACCCTTACACTAATTAACCTAAAACTAAATGCTAAACTTAAAAACTAAAAACTGTTTAATCTTTCTCTAATCTATCTTCTCTAATCCCTCTCCTCTTCAACTTCCTTCATCTTATTCCATCCAACCAAAAATTTTGATTTTGATTTTCTACAAAAAATGGTTGATTCTAAACGATCCATTAGCAAGAGAGATTCAACAGGTAACATGAAAATATCCAAATTAGAGGGAAAAGGTAAGGGAAAAGTTGGAACGAGTAAACCAAAGAATGCAATCCTTGAAGATGCTGAAAAGAAACCTCTACAGGTGAAAAAAAGACCGTAGGTGATTTCTAAACTCAAACCTGTTATTCTGATGTGTTGTATGATTGTTATATTAGGTTAGATTATCAAAAATTATGATTTATGTGTTTTCAGTCGGCAAGGTCGATAATTTAAAACCACGCCGACTGTTGATATTTTATAAGAGTCGGCATGGTCTCAGGATGAATATCCTGCCGACTTTTCATAACAGCCATGGCAACTGTTAGACAATAACCAGGGCCGACAGGGTGTAATAACAAACCATGCCGACAAACATCTAGTTGGTATTGTATTAGACTTGTACCATGCCGACTTTAGGTCAAAGAAACCTTAATTTCCTGAGTTAACCGTCGGCATCTTTCTTGCATAGGACCTTGTCGTCTGTGTGTTGGTCGGCTTGGTATATGATTACAACCTTGCCGAGTAAGTATTAGTCGGCGATGTATGGATTCTCGACCTTGCCAACCATATGACCAGAACCATGTTTCAATGTGTAAAAATTTATATCTTTTATTTGTGCATTGTTTAGGTTCCCAGAGGAAAAAAAAGAAGATCTACCTTGTCTTGTTAACAATGCAGAAGAGCTATTAGAATTTATTGACGGAATTTATCCTAATTTAGAAGATCCTAAAGATGAAACTGGAGAGAATTGCCCGGTAAGAAAGTTATGTTTGATGGGTAAGGAAAATCCTGAAGAGTTTCTAAGGTTTATAAATAGTTCTAGCAATCCCCTCAACTATGAAGAATGCACATCATCAGAGGAGGAGGAAGAGGAGGTTGATCCAAGAACTTTTTTCAGGGCATGTGACTTTTCTGGAGTGAACCCCTATTACAATGAGGTCGGTGACTACATAGGTCCAGATAAGGGAAAAGCAAAAGCTGATGCTGGCGAAAAAGCTAGTGATGGTGAAAAAGCTAGTGATGGGGAGGAAGATAACAACAATGAGAAGGATCCATGAAATTTTTAAACTTTATTATGTTTTACTTGCTTTAAAAACTTAGATTGTGGTTTGAACTATTACATTATGTTTTGAACTGTTAGTTTTTGATTTTAGGCTCGTTAAACTTATGTTAATTTTCAGTTTAAGTTGCTTTAGAACTTATTCTTTTTTGTGCAGTTTTAAAAACTATTAGAGTTGCAGTAAGTCGGCATGGTTTGTAAGCTCGACCTTACCGACCATCCCATGTTATATGCTATAATGCTGTCAGGGATAGGTAGTCGGAATGGTTTGAAATCTAGACCCTGACGACCTAAATGTTAGTAGTATAAAAATATTACTTTTTAGGTACAAAGTACAAGCCATTGAATGCTCAACAACAATAAATTTCAAAATCAAGATATTAGGTGTGTTGTTATTATAAAATCATTCTCAACTTCATCTTCAACCTTGCATAAAGAATGGAAGTTTCAAGTGCAACACAACCAAACATTTGTAGTCTTTGTACACTAAGTGGTCATTTTGCAAACTATTGTCCCTTTGAAGGAAGAAAATGCACTATTGAAGGTTGTAAGGGATTCTTATTTCTCATGAAAGCTGCAGTAGGAGATGTATATCATTCGTATGCTTCAAAATGCACTTTATGTGGGTTTTTCTATTGGATAGATGAGCGCCTAGCTCCATATGAAGATGAAGTTGCTAAAATCAACCTTCTACCATGCACAAATCCATGTTGCGACGGTAAGACGAAGCTAATTACTTCTCCTAAGAAATTGTGTACCGGAAAAAGATATTATCTATGTCCCAAATATGTTAGGGTTAAGTTTTTAACGTTTGTATGCTTTAATTAAGGTTTGTATGCTCTAATTAAGTTTCAAATTTTTTTTATGTTTTTACGAATCATTGTATTCGATTTTAGTCGGCATAATATTAAATTCAAAGCGTGTCGGCGGATTAATAGTCGGCACTTAACTGTTTACTAACCCTGCCGGCGCATGTATAGTCGGCATGGTTATCCTCAAAGACCCTGCCGACTACAATGTTAAGAACATCCAGGAACAATTTTTTTTTCTGTTTTGATCGGCATGGTTGTCCTCATAAACCATGTCGACAACAAAAAAGCCGGCAACCTGGCGAAATCCAGACCTTGCCGACTCCGGGATAGTCGGCACTGTAGGAGGGAAATAACCTTGCCGACCGTCCCAGGCCTTTTTTCTTGTGCTTTCATGCAGTGCAGCCGACAGCCTGACGAATTTATAACATGCCGACCCTGGGACGGTCGGCAGGGGCGTGTGATAATTACATTGCTGACCAAAGTAGTATACACCAAAAAAAACCACATCCATTTCATTCATTTCTGATACTCCAAAGTACATTACACAAAACACGAATGCGATTACAAAAGTACTCCAAAAAGATTCTTTAGTTCCTAACAATAATCAAACATCACTCAAATTTATTGGAGGGAGTTCATTCAAATCTATTAAACCTCCTTTAGTCAAATCTATGGGACATTCCTGGTAGGCTTGGAAAAGGGTATAGAATTTATCCCCGGCCAAAAACTTGGTGGGGCCGGAGATGTGTATAAAATTAAGCGCAATAAAAACGGGGGCCTACAGTAATACCGCAAGTGCACGGTCGTCAGTTATAGCTCGTGCAAGTACGGGTCGATCCACAGAGACTGGGTGTGTTTTGGAGTGTTCTAGCTATTTGGGTTCCTAAATTGCTATTGGGCTTTGAAGCCTTTTGGCTTAAATTGGGCTTTGAGTACTAATGGGTTTGTTCACAATAAAATGAACTGAGCTTGGGCTCAATTTCACCCTAACAGTGAAATGGTCTTTCACAGTAATTGGGCTTTGGGCTTCTGGAATGAAATGTATTGGGCTTGGCTATTGAACTAGGCCTTTGGGTTAAACAACTGGGCTTTGGTTAAGCCTGAATTGGATTGGGCTCAGCTTTTGAAATGAGCTGAGCTTTGGGCTCAGTTAGATGGGCCTTTGCTTGGCTGCAGGAAGCAGCAGCAACAACAGCAGCAGCAACACAAGTGCTGCACAGCAGCAGCAGCAGGAGCAAGAGCTGCAAGGGAAGTGAAGGCAGCAGGAAGAGAGCAATGCAGCAAGGGTTGCAGCAGCAGCTGCAGCAGCAGCAAGAGTAAGGAAAAGGAAGGCAGCAGGAACTGCAGAAAGGCAGCAGCAGCAGCTGCAAGGGAAGGAAAGGCAGTTAACAGGAAAGACAATGGAGAATACTAGACAGCAAAGAAAGATAACAATGAAGAAAACAGTGTGAACAAGATAAATGAACCAAGGCCTAAGGCCAAGGGCAGGGATGTGGAGAAGCTAACAGAGCAAAGCTAAGGCATTCATCTAGAGTGGGAAGAGAACTAGCTTGCTCATTGTCACTAGTGAGCACTAGTTTCTCCCAATGCTCAATCAAATCAGTGCAACCTAAGCATACAAATGGAATGGCAAGATAATCAGCTTGCTATGAGCACTGATTTCTTCCATTACTCAATCAATTCAGTGCTTCAAAGGTTTCTAGCCTAGCATTCCATTAAACTAACAGCAGTGAACTAAACATTAACCTAACAGTGAGCATTTAACTAACAGTGAGCATTTAACTAACAGTGAGCATTTAACTAACTAGTGAGCAACAACAGTGAACTAACATGGAATTAAACCTAAACAGTATACTAACAGACATTTAAACAACAAATATAAACATTAACAGTGATTCTAGCAGTGAGATAAACATGAACAGGGATTGATTTGTAACTGAAATTGAACATTAAAATTAAACATACACTAACCCAAATTTGGGGGAATCTTGGCTAGCCCAAGAACAAGTTTTAACATCCTACATCACTTCCCTTTTATACCCAAATTATCAAATTAGGGTTTTGTAAATTAATAAAAATTAACCTACACACTGACCAAAATAGCTTCAACCCATACTTGTACGATGCTTTCTCTGCTTTCCATGTCGCTCCAAGTGAAACCCTAGCTCGAGATTTCTTATCAACTCCATACCTAGGATGCAGAGATATGAGTTTGATAAGAACTCTAGGCTAGGGGGAAAGGACTGATGGGTATGGGTTTCTGTGGTGTTGGGAAGGAGCTCGAGACGAACTGGGATGGTCGGGGAAGATGGTGGCAGGGTAGAGCAGGTGGTGGTGGTTCTGGAAATGGTCGGGTGGAGAAGATGAGATCGATGTTTTGGGAAGAAGGGAGTGTTTGGGTGGTAGTATAGGGTTTGGTCACTATGGTGTGTAGCGGGATCATCTGGTTCGATGTTTGGCGATCTGATCCGTGGGATGTGACGATGGTAGGTGGATCCAACGATGAGATGGGAGGCTGTGGGTAGCGACCGTCGGATGGAGGAATGCAACGAAAAGGACGGCCCAAGATGGATATGGGCGTTGCGATGTAAAGCGGGAGCTTCGGAGTTTGATGTGCGATGATGGAGCGACCGTAGGATGCTGAAATGCTTCGATCTGACGGCTGAAATCCGATACGGGCTTGGATAGTGGAAATGGGTTTGAGAAAGGGCTTTGAGCCTTGGGTATGCCAAGCCCATATCTTTTTTAAGGATAATTCTTCTTCTTCAAGCCCATTCCTAGCCTCTTGGTCTTATGCACAACGTTCTTCGCGGCTTCCTTGCGTAACTCCTCCCGGCTTTTCACTACTTTTCTGCTCTATTCCGCTCCGCAATTCATCCAGACTTTATTTATTACCTAAAAATGCAAAATTAAGTAAGAAAAAATATTTATTCTTGAAAACAATGAAAATACAGAATATGGGATAAAATGTAGAATTAATGCACAAAAGATGAGTTAAATGCCAACAAAAAGGGATAAATATATACACTATTTGGCACTCATCAAATACCCCCAAACCTGAATTTTACTTGTCCTCAAGTAAAACAAAACTAAGGAAATCCTAACTATACCACTGTCGCTGGTCTCTCGAATGCATTTAGCGTATGCACTAAGCCTTTTAAACCACTAAGTGTCCCTAGTGGACGAGTTGAAGTCTCGTGAAGGTTTGCTTAGAACGTACCTACAAAGTTCTAGGTCAAAATATAAGCTCATATTCCATCAAATGTGACATGTGCAAAACAGTTTAAGCTCACAACAAAATGGAGATGTCAATCTAGCTATCGAAGGCACAATCCTAGCACTGATAACAAAAAAAGACATGTGATAAGAGTGTAAAGTGTATCTACACATGTGTAAAGAAAGATCTGAAGTTATGACTACTAATCACCAAGAGATAGTTTCTCAGGCTAAGAACTGAGGTCGAAATCTAGCTAGCTGTCCGGACTTTACGAGAATTGTGAATGAGTTGGAGGTATTTCACAATTACTCGCGTTGTACATCAATGGCATACACCCTCCTTGCTTATTACAATAAAACAACAAAATGACTATTTACATGACTCTTATTTACATTGACTATTCTCTTTTTATTTTTGGAACAAGAGAGAATGGAATTGATAAATACTTGATGATTTTTTTTTTTTTTTTTTAACTACGGAAACACTTTTGATACATATACAAAAGGAAACAAAAGATTACATGACACTTTGCAAGAGGTAGCCCTTTTTGATGCACCCAGTTAAATTCGATGGTTGTCTTTCTTAATGTAACCTCCACCTTCTATCCCAACCAACCAAAGAACAAGCTAGTCAAGTTTCGTTCAGTATTCTAAAGTGATTGGCAATCGTAACTTCCTATCAAACACCTTGAAGATCGAGGCCATACATGTATTGGTAGATCGTGCGCGTGCAAATTTCTTATCACTATGTGAATTGTGCTAGAATCAGGGTGCCTAAATATCTAGACTAAGACTCCTAATAAAAATACATATTTGCACAAGAGTCAACATTTCAAGGTAAATGAGCTCCATTTTTATGATTTTTTAATTTTTAATTTTTTTTGAATTTTTTTCGATTTTTTTTCAAAAGAAGGAGTTCGTTTTCAATTATGGCAAATTATCATGGTATCTACTCTATACCCCCAAACCTAAACTAAACATTGTCCTCAATGTTTCAAAATATGGAAAGAATTAAAATGCAACATATGGAAAGGGACATGCTGAGTAGAGTAAAAGGAGAGAGAATACCCGATTTCGGCGAAAGCAGAATTAAAACTCCGTTATTCAAGGCAAAAATCCAACATATTTCAGCCGAGATCATATTGGATTAGCAAAATATATACAAAAGGAAATTTAACTAACACATTATCTACAAGAAAATTTGGTTTTTTAATGGGATTGGACTTTTTGGAAAATATTTGGTTTTGTTGGGAAAAAGACAAATTTTGGTTTTGATGGGAAAACGAAAAAGAAAATTTGGTTTAAAAATGGGAGCAAAGTAGAAATTTGGTTTTAAAAATTGGGAGCAAAAGAATTTTTTTTTTTTTTTTTTTTAAAAAAAAGAAAATAAAATTTGGTTTTTGTATGGGAGCAAGCCCACTGTTTGTCCTCTAATGGAATGGAAGGAAGGCTGCGGCCCATGAAACACTAAGTTTTAATTTTGAAAGTTTAATTTGGCCCAGTTGGTTAAGGCCCGACGTTTGTTTTAAAACTTTGGTTTCGAGGTCCACTCTTGAGTGGAAGCAAGCCCACAATCGGTTACAAGCTCAGCTGGGTTTAAACCCAGAGTCCAAAATACAAGTCCAATGAAAGAATTTAAACAAGCCCACAAATTAAACAAACAAGCCCACAAAAATTAATTACAAACCCAACAGAAAATAAGAGAAGCCCAAAAATTGGCTTTAATATTACAAGCCCACAATTAAAAAATTGGAAGCACACAATTCGGGTTCTCTTAAATGGGTTACCTTTTAAGCACAGCCCAGCTGCTCTGATATTGTTGCAAAAACCCAGTTGGGCTTTGGTTCTTTTCCTTGGTGGCGTCCCAGCAGAGGAAAAACAGGTTCAGAACAGCAGGTCCAACAGCAAATGAAGTGAAGCAGATGCAGATGCAAATGCTATGCAGTGAAATGCAAAAAATAGCTAAGAAAAACACAGATAAAACACAGCACCAATCCCCGGCAGCGGCGCCAAAAACTTGGTGGGCCCGGAATTGTGTATAAAATTGAAATGAAACGCGGGCCTACAGTAATACCGCAAGTGCACGGTCGTTGGTTGTAGTCCGTGCAAGTACGGGTCGATCCACAGAGACTGGGTGTGTTTGGAGTTTCTAGCTATTTTGGGTTTCTAAATTGCTGTTGGGCTTTGAATGGTCAATGGGCTTTGAGTACTAATGGGTTTTGATAACAATGGGCTTGGTAGTATTTTGATGTGAACTGGGCCTTTGGGCCTTTGAGGGACTGAACTTCAAATGTAGCAGTGAACCGAGCTTGGCTTTTGAAGTGGGCTTTTGCCTTTCCCTAGCAGTAGCTGTGATCTGGGCTTGGCTTAGTAATGAGCTTGGGCTTTTAGCCTTTGGTTTCAACCCTAACAGTGTGCAATGGGCTTAAACCAGTGAACCAAAACAGGAAAATGGATTAAGATACTGAAGAAAAGTGCCAAGGAGACAGTTGCACACCAAGGCCTAAGCCAAGGGCAGTGATGTGAAGAAAATAGCAAATGAAAGAAAGAAAACAGTAAACAATGGAATGAGTCTAAACATGAAAAAGAGCAAAACAAAACAGTGAATACAAGAGGATGAACTCAACTGATCATGCCAATTCTTCCTTACAGCAGGTAAAGGTAAAGGTTCAAGCCTGCCTTTTACCTAAGGTGTTTCACCAATGGATAGTTGAATCACAACTAAAGTGTCAATCCTAAGCACTAAATGTCTGACTAAAGCACAATTAGTCAGAGAATTTGACAATGTCAATAAGGTATGAGTTGTGGTAATATCACATAGTTTTATCCTAACTACAAAGCATACATGATATGCACTGTGAGAGTAAAATGTGGTTTACCTTGATTCAATTCTATCCTAGAACATTTCACACATCTAAGAATGACATGAACAACATGAGAACATTACAAGACATAACAGAACATACACATTAACAGAACATAATATGAACAGCAAAAAAAATGAACATTAACAGAACAAAGTTCTGGACACTGGCTAGTCCAGCATTCCATCAATTGTGACAGCAAATTAAACACAACATTACACAAACATTACATGGCAGTGAATTAATCATTAACAGTGAGCATTTAAACTAACATGACAAATTAACAGTGAACTAACATGACAACAACAGTGAACAACATGGTGAACTAACAGTGAGCATTTACAGGAATATCACACATTGAACTAGTCCAAGAACAAGAACAAGTGCAATTAAAATTAACAGTGCAATTAACAGGAACAATTAACATTAACAGGAACAATTAACAGTGCAATTAACATTGGAATTAACCTAACCCAAATTGGGTGGAAACTTGGCTAGTCCAAGAACGAGTTTTAACAGTGATACCCAACCCTCAATTTATACCCAGACAATAAAATTAGGGTTTCCCCAAAATTACAAATTAGGGTTTTGTAAATTAATAAAAATTAACCTACACACTGACCAAAATAGCTTCAACCCATACTTGTACGATGCTTTCTCTGCTTTCCATGTCGCTCCAAGTGAAACCCTAGCTCGAGATTTCTTATCAACTCCATACCTAGGATGCAGAGATATGAGTTTGATAAGAACTCTAGGCTAGGGGGAAAGGACTGATGGGTATGGGTTTCTGTGGTGTTGGGAAGGAGCTCGAGACGAACTGGGATGGTCGGGGAAGATGGTGGCAGGGTAGAGCAGGTGGTGGTGGTTCTGGAAATGGTCGGGTGGAGAAGATGAGATCGATGTTTTGGGAAGAAGGGAGTGTTTGGGTGGTAGTATAGGGTTTGGTCACTATGGTGTGTAGCGGGATCATCTGGTTCGATGTTTGGCGAGCTGATCCGTGGGATGTGACGATGGTAGGTGGATCCAACGATGAGATGGGAGGCTGTGGGTAGCGACCGTCGGATGGAGGAATGCAACGAAAAGGACGGCCCAAGATGGAGATGGGCGTTGCGATGTAAAGCGGGAGCTTCGGAGTTTGATGTGCGATGATGGAGCGACCGTAGGATGCTGAAATGCTTCGATCTGACGGCTGAAATCCGATACGGGCTTGGATAGTGGAAATGGGTTTGAGAAAGGGCTTTGAGCCTTGGGTATGCCAAGCCCATATCTTTTTTAAGGATAATTCTTCTTCTTCAAGCCCATTCCTAGCCTCTTGGTCTTATGCACAACGTTCTTCGCGGCTTCCTTGCGTAACTCCTCCCGGCTTTTCACTACTTTTCTGCTCTATTCCGCTCCGCAATTCATCCAGACTTTATTTATTACCTAAAAGTATAAAATTAAGTACGAAAAATATTTATTCTTGAAAACAATGAAAATACAGAATATGGGATAAAATGTAGAATTATTTCACAAAAGATGAGTTAAATGCCAACAAAAAGGGATAAATATATACAATATTTGGCACTCATCAAATACCCCCAAACCTGAATTTTACTTGTCCTCAAGTAAAAACAAACTAAGGAAATCCTAACTATACCACTGTCGCTGGTCTCTCGAATGCATTTAGCGTATGCACTAAGCCTTTTAAACCACTAAGTGTCCCTAGTGGACGAGTTGAAGTCTCGTGAAGGTTTACCAGAGGTGTGCCTACAAAACCTAAGGACAAAATATAAGCTCAGATTCCATCAAATGTGACATGTGCAAAACAGTTAAGCTCACAGCAAAATGGAGATGTCAATCTAGCTATCGAAGGCACAATCCTAGCACTGATAACAAATAAAAGACATGTGATAAGAGTGTAAAGTGTATCTACACATGTGTAAAGAAAGATCTGAAGTTATGACTACTAATCACCAAGAGATAGTTTCTCAGGCTAAGAACTGAGGTCGAAATCTAGCTAGCTGTCCGGACTTTACGAGAATTGTGAATGAGTTGGAGGTATTTCACAATTACTCGCGTTGTACATCAATGGCATACACCCTCCTTGCTTATTACAATGAAACAACAAAAGATGATTATTTACATGACTCTTATTTACATTGACTATTCTCTTTTTATTTTTGGAACAAGAGAGGATGGAATTGATAAATACTTGATTTATTTTTTTTTATTTTTTTTTTTTTTTTGCTAAACACTTTTGATACATATACAAAAGGAAACAAAAATTACATGACACTTTGCAAGAGGTAGCCCTTTTTGATGCACCCAGTTAAATTCGATGGTTGTCTTTCTTAATGTAACCTCCACCTTCTATCCCAACCAACCAAAGAACAAGCTAGTCAAGTTTCGTTCAGTATTCTAAAGTGATTGGCAATCGTAACTTCCTATCAAACACCTTGAAGATCGAGGCCATACATGTATTGGTAGATCGTGCGCGTGCAAATTTCTTATCACTATGTGAATTGTGCTAGAATCAGGGTGCCTAAATATCTAGACTAAGACTCCTAATAAAAATACATATTTGCACAAGAGTCAACATTTCAAGGTAAATGAGCTCCATTTTTATGATTTTTTAATTTTTTAATTTTTTTATTTTGATTTTTCAATTTTTTTGGAATTTTTCAATTTTTTCAAAAAGAAGAAGGAGTTCGTTTTCAATTATGGAAAATTATCATGGTATCTACTCTATACCCCCAAACCTAAACTAAACATTGTCCTCAATGTTTCAAAATATGGAAAGAATTAAAATGCAACATATGGAAAGGGACATGCTGAGTAGAGTAAAAGGAGAGAGAATACCCGATTTCGGCGAAAGCAGAATTAAAACTCCGTTATTCAAGGCAAAAAATCCAACATATTTCAGCCGAGATCATATTGGATTAGCAAAATATATACAAAAGGAACAAAAAGGTTTTTAAGAAATTTTATCTACTGGATTATATACAAAAATTCACCATACACTAACAATCTAAAGAGTTGAGGATCAACCCAAAAGACAAAGTGTAGAGGTTTCAACAGCTTCACACAATAATAATATGATAGGCATGCAAGTGAAGCTGTGAAACAAAATGAGCTACCCCCAAACCTGGATTTTACAGAAGATATAATTTTGAAAACAAAATCGCGCAGTTTCGGGGGTTCATCATGCACAAGGTCTAGCTCGAAATGAACTGTGCTAGGGACGGGCAAACATGCTAATTCCAACTGTGGTTCCTCAAATGTATTATACTTAGAAGCAAAATAGTCCAAGAGGACTTGGGAAGCACACAGTTCCAAACCTAGATTAGGGACTCTTAGAAAAGTTGGTTTGACAATATGGGTACAAACCAAATCTAGGTTGGGTGGAAGGCCATCAGATTGTGACTTAGGTAGAAGAATATGCATATCATTATCAATCAAATCAAAATCTCCTAACTCATCTACACATGTCACATCATGCTCACAATCATCAATCAAATTGGCAAGATCACAATCAGAATCATCAACATCATCAACAGATTTATTCTCGTGTATCGGCACATCAGGGGAAACATCACATGGAATACTAGAAGAAATATCATGCATTAAGGTCGGGGCAGAGAAGCCTAATGTATTTGAACCCAAAGGTTCCATAACATTTTCAGTATAGACATGTTCTTCTAACATAACATCATAATCATCATCATCATCATGATAGGGATTTTGCAATCTAGGATAATTTTCAATCCTAAGGTCGGAGCCATTACAAGAATAAAACTCTAATTCATGGGGGTGACTCATATCATGTGGTGTTGTTCCTGTTTCCCTAACGGATTCCCATTGATGGGTTTTCTCTGCAATCTCGGCTAAAAAATTCCATGCATCATCCACAGATTTATCAATAAACTCACCATTACACATAGACTCAACCATGGTTCGAGATTTAAAGTCTAGTCCTTCATAGAGGATGACGAAAAGTCTCCACTTCTCAAATCCATGGTGCGGACATTCGCTCAACAAATCATTAAAACGTTCAAAATAGTGAAAAACAGTTTCCTCATCCAATTGGACAAAACAATTGATACTTTGACGAATAGCGATGGTCCTATGATGTGGAAAGAATTTTTTGAAAAATAGATCTGTGAGTTGGTCCCAAGTGTTGATTGATTGTGGTCTCAAACCGTAAAACCATGTTTTGGCCCTTTCCTTTAAAGAAAATGTAAACAAACGCAATTTCAGAGAGTCTTCGGACATATGATCAGGTTGCATAGTCCGACAAATTTGTTCAAACTCTCTTACATGAGTATAGGGGTTCTCAGAATCGAACCCTCGAAATATAGGAAGTATTTGTATCATGTTTGCATTTATTTTAAAAGGGTTATTGGTTTGAGGTAAGACAATACATGATAATGGAATTTGTATTGATGGATACATGTATTCATGGAGAGCACGAGGTTGGCCCATTTTGAAATGACACAAAGCCCACTATTTGGTTTTAATGGGTTTTAAAAAAATTTGGTTTTTGATGGGTTTGGATTTTTGGGAAAAATTTGGTTTTGGTGGGATATAAAAGAAATTTGGTTTAAAATTGGGAGCAAAAGAATTTTTTTTTTTTTTTTTTGAACCAAAACTGAAATTTAACTGAGCTTGCAAATTTAACATTTAACAGAACTTGAAAGTTCTGGATGCAGGCTAATCCAAACATAGTTTTTACAACAATCCCACAATACATATTTATACCCACAGACAATTATGGTTCTACCCAATTTTCCCAAAATAACAGTAGGCTAGGGTTGGTGATTACTCACCTAATTTGATGTAGCAACATCAAATTGAACTCGACCCATGCTTTGTAATTGCTCCTACTCCATTCCCATGCTCTAATTGCAACTCTAGGTTACCTAATTTATCAATTTTTTCACGCCTAGGGTTTCAGGCAGAGAAGCGTGAAAAAATGAGAAAATAGGGAACTAGAGGGCTAGGGGGAGATGGGTTTTGGTTGTTGGGTGATAGGGTGATGATGGTGGAGGTGTGGTGGTGGCAGTGAAGGTGAAGAAGGTGGTGGTACGGTTGCAGGGGAAGGTGATGGTGGTTCTCTGCTGTGGAGAAGTGAGGGAGGAGAGGTCGACTGTTTTGGGAAGGAGGGTATTAGGTATTTGGGTGTTAGGCGGGCGTATCGAGTTTGATGTTCTGCGACGCTGAGTCACTGGATGCGAAGCTGGAAGGTGGATCGGATGGTTCCTCCTGATGAGGTTGGTAGCGACCGTCAGATTTTTTGATACAACGAAGTTAACGGCTCTAGATGGGGTTAGGTGTTGTAGTGTAAGGCGGAGATATCAAACGTTGATGCACAGCAAGGGAGCGACCGTTGGATTCAACTACCATCTAATCTGAAGGCTTGGAATTTCAGCGCTGTGGTGCTCGGCAGAGACTTCAGATTTTGATGCTCTATGAATGAGCGACCGTCGGATGCTTCTGAGAACTGATCTGATGGCTGAGAAAGGAGGCGCTTTTGTGTGTAGAAAATGAGGTTGTGCGCACCATTCTTCGCGGCTTCCTTGCGTAATTTCTCCCGGCTTTTCACTACTTTTCTGCTCTTTTCGCTCCGTGACTCATCCGAACTTTATTTATTACCTAAAAATGCAAAATTAATTAATAAAAATATTTATTCTTGAAAACAATGAAAATACAGAATATGGGATAAAATGTAGAATTAATGCATAAAAGATGAGTTAAATGCCAACAAAAAGGGATAAATATATACAATATTTGGCACTCATCAAATACCCCCAAACCTGAATTTTACTTGTCCTCAAGTAAAACAAAACTAAGGAAATCCTAACTATACCACTGTCGCTGGTCTCTCGAATGCATTTAGCGTATGCACTAAGCCTTTTAAACCACTAAGTGTCCCTAGTGGACGAGTTGAAGTCTCGTGAAGGTTTGCTTAGAACGTACCTACAAAGTTCTAGGTCAAAATATAAGCTCAGATTCCATCAAATGTGACATGTGCAAAACAGTTTAAGCTCACAGCAAAATGGAGATGTCAATCTAGCTGTCAAAGGCACAATCCTAGCACTGATAACAAATAAAGACATGTGATAAGAGTGTAAAGTGTATCTACACATGTGTAAAGAAAGATCTGAAGTTATGACTACTAATCACCAAGAGATAGTTTCTCAGGCTAAGAACTGAGGTCGAAATCTAGCTAGCTGTCCGGACTTTACGAGAATTGTGAATGAGTTGGAGGTATTTCACAATTACTCGCGTTGTACATCAATGGCATACACCCTTCCTTGCTTATTACAAAAACAACAAAATGACTCTTTACATGACTCTTATTTACATTGACTATTCTCTTTTTATTTTTGGAACAAGAGATGATGGAATTGATAAATACTTGATTTTTTTTTTTTTTTTTTTTTTTTTTTTTTTTTTTTTTTTTTTTTTTTTTTTTTTTTTTTTTTTTTTTTTTTTTTTTTTTTTTTTTTTTTTTTTTTTTTTTTTTTTTTTTTTTTTTTTTTTTTTTTTTGAAGAAGGAAACACTTTTGATACATAACAAAAGGAAACAAAAGATTACATGACACTTTGCAAGAGGTAGCCCTTTTTGATGCACCCAGTTAAATTCGATGGTTGTCTTTCTTAATGTAACCTCCACCTTCTATCCCAACCAACCAAAGAACAAGCTAGTCAAGTTTCGTTCAGTATTCTAAAGTGATTGGCAATCGTAACTTCCTATCCAACACCTTGAAGATCGAGGCCATACATGTATTGGTAGATCGTGCGCGTGCAAATTTCTTATCACTATGTGAATTGTGCTAGAATCAGGGTGCCTAAATATCTAGACTAAGACTCCTAATAAAAATACATATTTGCACAAGAGTCAACATTTCAAGGTAAATGAGCTCCATTTTTATGATTTTTCATTTTTTTTTTTTTTTTTTTCAATTTTTTAATTTTTTTGAATTTTGATTTTTCAATTTTTTTTGGAATTTTTCAATTTTTTCAAAAAGAAGAAGGAGTTCGTTTTCAATTATAGCATATTATCACGGTATCTACTCTATACCCCCAAACCTAAACTAAACATTGTCCTCAATGTTTCAAAATATGGAAAGAATTATAAAACAACATATGGAAAGGGACATGCTGAGTAGAGTAAAAGGAGAGAGAATACCCGATTTCGGCGAAAGCAGAATTAAAACTCCGTTATTCAAGGCAAAAATCCAACATATTTCAGCCGAGATCATATTGGATTAGCAAAATATATACAAAAGGAACAAAAGGGTTTTTAAGAAATTTTAGCTACTGGATTATATACAAAAAATTCACCATACACCAAAAGTCTAAAGAGTTGAGGATCAACCCAAAAGAAAAAGTGTAGAGACATAGAAAGTTTCAAAACACTAAAATTGGACTTAAATGGGAGTGAGAGTGAAAAACCGAATGAATCACCCCTGAACCTGGATTTTACAGAAGATATAATTTTGAAAACAAAATCGCGCAGTTTCGGGGGTTCATCATGTACAAGGTCTAGCTCAAAATGGACTGTGCTAGGGACGGGCAAACATGCAATTTCCAACTGTGGTTCCTCAAATGTATTATATTTAGAAGCAAAATAGTCCAAAAGGACTTGGGAAGCACACAGTTCCAAACCTAGATTAGGAATTTTCAGAAAAATCGGTTTGACAATATGGGTACAAACCAAATCTAGGTTGGGTGGACGGCCATCAGATTGTGACTTAGGTAGAAGAATAGGCATATCATTATCAATCAAATCAAAATCTTCTAACTCATCTACACATGTCACATCATGCTCACAATCATCAATCAAATTGCCAAGATCACAATCAGAGTTATCAACATCATCAACAGATTGATTTTCATGCATCAGCAAATCAGGGGAAACATCACATGGAATACTAGAAGAAATATCATGCATTAAGGTCGGGGCAGAGAAGCCTAATGTATTTGAACCCAAAGGTTCCATATCATTTTCAGTATAGACATGTTCTTCTAACATAACATCATAATCATCATCATCATGATAGGGATTTTGCAATCTATGATAATTTTCAATCCTAAGGTCGGAGCTATTACAAGAATAAAACTCTAATTCATGAGGGTGACTCATATCATGTGGTGTTGTTCCTGTTTCCCTAACGGATTCCCATTGATGGGTTTTCTCTGCAATCTCGGCTAAAAAATTCCATGCATCATCCACAGATTTATCAATAAACTCACCATTACACATAGACTCAACCATGGTTCGAGATTTAAAGTCTAGTCCCTCATAGAGGATGACGACAAGTCTCCACTTCTCAATTCCATGGTGTGGACATTCACTCAACAAATCATTAAAACGTTCAGAATAGTGAAAAACAGTTTCCTCATCCAATTGGACAAAACAATTGATACTTTGACGAATAGCGATGGTCCTATGGTGTGGAAAGAATTTTTTGAAAAATAGATCTGTGAGTTGGTCCCAAGTGTTGATTGATTGTGGTCTCAAACCGTAAAACCATGTTTTGGCCCTTTCCTTTAAAGAAAATGTAAACAAACGCAATTTCAGAGAGTCTTCGGACATATGATCAGGTTGCATAGTCCGACAAATTTGTTCAAACTCCCTCACATGAGTATAGGGGTTCTCAGAATCGAACCCTCGAAATATAGGAAGTATTTGTATCATGTTTGCATTTATTTTAAAAGGGTTATTGGTTTGAGGTAATACAATACATGATAATGGAATTTGTATTGATGGATACATGTATTCATGGAGAGCACGAGGTTGGCCCATTTTGAAAAGACACAAAGCCCACTATTTGGTTTTAATGGGTTT